>NC_080735.1:12868916-12873916 GCF_019097595.1 Hemibagrus wyckioides
CGAGCTCTCTGCCTCTACTGTCCTCACTCTCAGCGGTAGTCGCCGCTCCTTATTTGGATAAAGTTGAACTTTTCTCAGCCTCTGGACACGTCCACGTGTAATCACCAACAGTCGCTGGCAGACACCAGCTCTTATTGAAAATACACTATACTGCCAAAAGTTTTGGGACACCCCTCTAAAATCGTTGAATTCAGGTGTTGTTTATCAGGGGTTTATCGGCCCCTTAGTTCCAGTTGAAAGGAACTCTTAATGCTTCAGTATACCAAGACATTTTGGACAATTTCATGCTCCCAACTTTATGGGAACATTTTGGGGATGACCCTTTCCTGTTCCAACATGACTGTACACCAGTGCACAAAGCAAAGTCCATAAAGACATGGATAAGTGAGTTTGGTGTGGAGGAACTTCACAGAGTCCTGACCTCAACCTGATAGAACACCTTTTGGATGAATTAGAGCGGAGACTGCGAAGTGGCCTTCTCTTCCAACATCAGTGCCTGACCTCACAAATGCACTTCTAGTGGAATGGTCAAAAAATTCCCATAAACACACTCCTAAACCTTGTGGAAAGCCTTCCCAGAAGAGTTGAAGCTGTTATATCTGCAAAGGGCAGGACAACTCCATATTACATTCATGTGCATGTGAAGGCAGACATCCCACTTTTGTCCTGGCTCGCAGTCTCCACTCTAATTCATCCCAAAGGTGTTCTATCAGGTTGAGGTCAGGACTCTGTGCAGGCCAGTCAAGTTCCTCCACACCAAACTCCCTCATCCATGTCTTTATGGACCTTGCTTTGTGCACTGGTGTGCAGTCATGTTGGAACAGGAAGGGGTCATCCCCAAACTGTTCCCACAAAGTTGGGAGCATGAAATTGTCCAAAATGTCTTGGTATGCTGAAGCATTAAGAGTTCCTTTCACTGGAACTAAGGGGCCAAGCCCAGCTCCTGAATTCAAACTTTTGGCAATATAGTGTACATAATCACCGGTCGCCTTATGTGTGAACATAGCATTAATCAGCTCTGTCTTACTTACTGCTAGTCAATCTAGTGTTGCAAAAGGGAAACATAATATAGAAAAATGGCATTCAAATAACTTGAAACTGTTACTGTCATTTTCCGTACATCACTATCCTGATTCCGGTCATATTTTTTTGTCATGTTCAATGCAGAAACGTCTCAGGTAAGATGTTTCTGGGCTTCTTTCCAAACTTTCTAGACAAAATCCTACATTTTAAAAAAGTAATATACATTTCTTTAGCTGTATTTATTTATTTATTGAATACAGTGTACAGTCTTAAACTGTGTATACTTTGAAATATACTGTCAAATATATTGCTAGACTTTGTTCAATTATTGTTTTTGGTTTTATTTCTTCCTTCAAACCTTTAATATCTTAATCATGGTTTTGAATAACTTTTATTTATAAGGAAGCTTTTCTTCATTCATAGTGAATGTTGTACACATTTACACTCAGGGGGACAATCAGTGGATTTATCAATCCAGGTGATCTTTAAAAAAAAAAAAAGTCCAAAATTCATATGATGTGCAGTTTTAGATAATAAACAGGCACTAAAAACAATAAGGATATGTTTTTACCCTTTTTTGTTTGTTTTTTTTTAGATCATTTATCCATGAAACCGTTAACCTTTGACAACATACCAAGCATCAGCTAGCCGGTCTCTCTTCACAAAACAACACTATAACACTACTACAACACAAGACACTCCAGATTATTCATGTTATTAAGTAATAATGTTTGCTTTAATATAAAAATCAGTTGACTTTTAATTCAGATCATCAGTTCAGTGTTGAATGAAGCGGGCAGGCTAGTTAGCTTTAGCCCAGCTGACGTTTCAGAGGCTCTTGCTCGTGTAGCGCTGTTACCTTCACTCTTCCCGGTGATCCTACAGCAAAGACTCTGCAGAAGCACGTTGGGAGATTTCTGATCCAAGGCCGCCATTGTGCAGATATTTCCCTCCTGATGGTGTTAAAGATAAAGGAAAGCACTCCGCTCTCTGTCACTCTGCTCTCCATCGGCTCGCCATTTTAACGGAACCCGCCGAACGCGCGCACAGTTGCGAAAAACAAATCAGGTACGGAATGAAAATATGTCCGACCGGAAAAAAGGGACTACACACAGGGTTCCTCTTCTATCGTTCCCGACCTGAAAACTGAATTTACTAGACATTTCTTTCTCGGAGTAAATAGTGTAAAGTTCAGTTTTTCAGTCATATGGTTCTAGGAATAAACAAAAACAAAAGCACCATCAAATTTTGTATAAAACAAATGACATTGCATTACATAATTGTATCATTGTCTGGCTATATATATATATATATATATATTATTTATTATATTATATTATATTAGATTATATGTATAAACCAAACACTGCTGCAATAATGTTACAATATCAATTCATTATACAATATTCAGCTTTATTATATAAATAAAGATGAAAACTGAATTTACTAGACAATTCTTTCTAAATAGTGTAAAGTTCTTAGTCCTTAGTCATGTGGTCCTAAGAACAAATAAAAACAAAAGCACCATCAACTTATGTATAAAACAAATGACATTGCGTTACATGGTAACATAATGGTCTCATTGTCCGGCTATATATATATATATATATATATATATATATATATATATATATATATATATATATGTATGTATGTATATATATATAATGTATGTATGTATGTATATATATATATATATATATATATTTATATATATATATATATATATATATATATATATATATGTATGTATGTATTATGTATGTATGTATATATATATATATATATATATATATATATATATATATGTATGTATTTATTATTTATTATTTATTTATTACATTACATTATATTATATTATATTATATTGTATTATATCTATAAACCAAACACTGCTGCAAGAATGTTACAATATCAATTCATTATAAGCTAAACATGTATAAATAAAGCTGAAAACTGAATTTACTAGACAATTCTTTCTAAATAGTGTAAAGTTCAGTTTTTCTTGTGTCATGTGGTACAAGGAATAAAAAACAAAACAAAAGCACCATCAACTTATGTATAAAACAAATGACATTGCGTTACATGGTAACATAATGGTCTCATTGTCCGGCTATATATATATATATATGTTTAGAGATTTATTTTCTCATTCTAGAACAATACTGGAGATTTCAAAACTATGAAATAACACACATGGACTTAAAAACAGTCAGTTGTTATTTTAAGACACGAAGGTCAGGTGTTCTGGAATAGTTCTTGCAAGAACAATATTGTCAAGTGCATTTGCAAAACCCATCAAGCACCATGATGAAACTGGCTCACATGAAGACCATCCCAGTAAAGCAAGACCAAAACTGACCTCTGCTGCAGAGGAGAAGTTCATTTAGAGTTACCAGCCTCAGAAATCACCAATTAACAGCACCTCAGATTAGAGGCGTTATGAAGGCTTTACAGAGCATCAGTAGCAGACATATCTCAATATCAACTGTTCAAACGAGATTATTGTGTATTTCGGCCGCCTTCAATAATGTTACAATATTAATTCAGTATAAGCTAAACATGTATAAATAATGAATAAATGAATATTTTCTTTTCAGTGTTGTCGACACTTTTCAGGGGGGAATAGATAATGTAGCTCAACAAGTCGCCAAATGATGTCATCGCCTCATTTGCATATCACTTATTTTGATGCCACGTGAAAAAGGACAATTTTTCTGAAGAATTAACTTATAATAGAACAATAACAATGTTTAGTCATATGCACCATTTATGTGTTGACAAATTACTGCGATTTCTATCAAGAATACAGACAAAACGGAGTAGTGGTAGTTAAAAATAGTTTAAATATTTAACATGATTTTATTTTTATTATTTGCATATATCGCCTAGAAGAGAGTTTAAAATAAAAAGGGCCACATGTGGGAGAGGTAATGGTGATAAGGTACTATAATGTGAGCTGGAGAGCTGAATCTCATACAGGACAGTCGTTAATGTCTGCACAGAAAGTCACTGGATTTGTTGCTTAGTTCTATTTTAAAATAAAGCCACTAAAGGTATTTTATTTTAGGTTTTAATGTCTTTTACAGTTTTGACCTCAGACTTGGGATGGAAATGTTCCCCCATGGGCCCATGCCCTTGTCCATTAAATATAGGTGCCCAATATGGTTCATTTCTAATTGGTCAAGTTATCTCTGCTTCAACATCTTCTAGCTATCAGTCACTGATTAGGACACAAACCTTCCCTACTTTTGCCCCGGAAAGAAAAAGAGCATTTTGTCTAACATGATCATTTCCAGCCGCATCCTGATTTAGACATCGGCCCTTCCAAGGACATTTGAACTTAATACCTCCAGGCTGCACTCACAAAAAGATTTGTCATGGCCCAAATGAACTGTATAACCCTATTAATGTTGTGCTCTACAGACAGTCACCTAATCAGGCTGAGTCTGGGTTGCCAGGTCTAATTCACAAAATCATGCCAGGGACAAATTGTGGGAATGTTACAGTAGAAATAATACTGAAGAACGTTTTGTAAGAAACATTATAATATGTTACATCATGTGATAAGCAATACTGCCTAAAGACTTACCGTTAGTAATATGAAAGCAAAAGCATTTTTATGCATTCTGGACAGCAACGAAAGACTGCGCCATTTCCCTAGATGGGAAAAATACATAATTATTGCAAGACTATTTGGAAATCAGACTGAAAGGTAGAGCTAGGCTAACAGATAACAATAAAGATGAAAGAAGCTGCTTTTCCTAGCTGATTTCACTATTTCATCTCTTATTCATTTCTATCTTTTGTTACAAGACCACACAATTAAAATGTTTGAAACATATGAGACATGATTTGGGTGATATTTCTGTCTAAAAACGAATGCATCAGAATTAACGAATGAACGTGTTTGACCCCCTTCCTCTAGCAAAAAACAATGCATGGAATATGTCCACAAGTGGTCATTAGGGATGCAT
>NC_080735.1:12878916-13011416 GCF_019097595.1 Hemibagrus wyckioides
CTTCAGAAATGACTCATAAACCAGAGCGGCTATTCAACTGCAACGACAAAAGTAACACTTCAACAAACTGCAGTTTCAAATCCTCTACACAAGCAATAGATGGAGTATTTATTCTGTAACCACTTCCTCATATTCTCCTCTATCGCTTGTATTTCTGTGTGTACAGTGTGTACTATATATACATATGACCCTTTCCATTAATATCTCTTGTCCTGAGTGACCGGACGACATGATATCGTGACATTAGTGTAGATTTATTGTTAACTATTCCGAATGTATAAGATTTAGTTATTATAAATGAATGTTATGAAGTTGGGGGCAGCATGGTGGCTTAGTGGTTTGCACTGTTGCCTCACAGCAAGACGGTCCCGGGTTCGAACAGGCAGGGGCCTTTCTGTGTGGAGTTTGTATGTTTTCCCCGTGCCTGTGTGGGTTTACTCCGGGTACTCCGGTTTCCTCCTACAGTTCAAAAACATGTATATTAAGTTGATTGGTCATTCTAAATTGCCCATAGGCGTGAGTGTGTGTGTGTGGTTGTCTGTCTATGTGTGTGGCCCTGTGATGGACTGGTGACCTGTCCAGGGTGTACCCCTGCCTTTCGCCCAATGGGAATAGGCTCCAGGAGATCCTCGTGACCCTAATTAGGGATAAAGCGGGTAAAGAAAATGAATGGATGGATGTCATCAAGTTGTAAATGCAAGTCGCTCTACATAAGAGGATCCGAAAATGCTGCAAATTGCCTTAAAGTCTTTAATGAACGTCTTTAAGTATGAAGAGATGTGATTTTACAACATTTTATCACCATTATTTACCGCTAACAGTTCGTCTTTGCATTTTTCCGCTTTTTGTAACATTAACAGTGTCAATATTTCAGATTCTCTCATCAGGGTCAATCCCCAAACGCTCCAACTAATCAGCAGAATTGTCTCCATTGAGGTCGGTAAGTCGTCGGTCAATAAATTAAGCTTCAGTTGACCGAGTAATTGATCAGTAATTTGGTTCCGGCTCCAGAGCTCGGGTTTGTTGTTTCTCACTTGTGTCCGATGAGCGCTTCATCGTGGGGTAGGGGAAGAGGGGATGAGGGGATGAGTGTACGCCTGCGAAAAGCCTCTCTCCACCCTGCTGCTCCTTCATCTAAAGTGCACTAATGCAGACCGGCATAGCGAGAGGATGACGCCGAGCGAGACAGGAGCGAGAGATGTGAAAGGAGAGGACGTGAAGAGACCTCTGTGATATCCAGGCTGAGTTCCTATATATAAAAATAAATAAATAAAAATCAACCAGAGTTTGTCTTTTTAGGGACTAGGGTTGTTTACCATGGTGTGAGAATGACATTTAGAGGTTTAATCATTTTTTTTCCCCCAAAAGTTTCTACAGTGAAATAAAAAAAAACAACAAAACAACAAACAGCCAAGTATGAGCATGACCTTTGTCAATTTATTTTTTTTAATTTTTAATTTTTGGACGTCGCCGCTGATATACGAAGCGGTCCAACATGAAATTAAAATAGCCGCACAGACACAATTGTGGTCTTCATATCCTGTCATACGTCAGCAAATATCAAAAGGTTACTTTTTCGCTGACTAAAGAGCGGCCTTTATCGTGAACGGAGGGAAAAAAAAGGATTTTAGTGTCTTTAGATTCACCTGTTAGTGTGGACTAGCTTTATGATGCCACTGAGCTTCAGGTCTCATGGTTGTTATCAGCCTGGAGAGAGCCTCAGAGACACTGCTGTAGAGCAAGCCTCCTCTGACCAAGACGAGGTGATTATTTAAGCTAGAAGATGGACTGTTGATGGACACTCAATTGGTTTTTAACTGGTTTAATATGATGCATAGGTTTAATTTATTGTATAAATTATTTATATCCATTTTTATTATTGTAGCGTAAGAGCACTGAAATATTTTTCTCAGCATTTTTAACTGTGTTGTTAAAATAGGTTAAAAAAAATTAGCAATGTCTCGTATCAGTTAAATCAGGGGTCCTTAACCGCCGGCCCACGGACCAGTACTGGCCTGTGGATCTTTTGGTGTTGGGCCTCAAAGAAACAATACATTTTATTACTATTTCGAAAAATTGCCACTTCCAGCCGCACTACACTCTCGCATTTGATTTGTCGCAGGTTTTTCCATACATCAGTAAGTCCGCAAGCTAACCCACGCTAAAATGTCCCGAAAAACTGCTTTTTCACCATCTTTCAGCTTCTGTAACTCAGAAGCTAACATGCAGGTAGTTTGTCATGTGACTTGTTCTACATTGTAGAAAGGAAGTAAGTTGTTCCCATTTTGTTTGTTCGTCTACTGAACATCTTGTTTCTGACTGCTGAGTATTTCTTCTAAAGCTGCTCAATAATAATAACCAGTTTTTTCAATACGTTTTGAGCTAACAAACGATGCCGTGAAAAAGTTTGTACACCCCGAGGACAAAACCAATGAATCAGGTTTTTATAGACTTTACTTGATTTATTACATCGAATTTTATTTATTTATTTTTATTTTACCATAAAAACATTAAAAAGACAAAAAGTTTGCACGCCCCCTTGACAATGTGATAGAAATATTCTCTAAATACTTTCACCTCTCTGCTTGTTCACGTCCGATATGCAGAGACTAACACCGTCATGATGGCTTAGTTGCATTTTTATTATTTTTATTTTTTTTTAATTAATTAATTAATTAATTCATTTATTTATTTATTTTACTTACTGGAAATCAAAGTATTATTTATTTATTTATTTATTTATTACTTTCAAACAATAGGGGTTTATATATAGTATCATTTGTAGGTGTAATTTCAGTTCAGCTATTTACGTTTACATTTTCTTCTTCTTTTCTTCAAAAAAATTCTATTCAGTGTTTAAATCAACACCTCAGGAAGTGAACATGGCTCCAGTTAGCGTGTGTGTGTGTGTGTGTGTGTGTGTTTGCATCCCTAATCTCACATTCTCTCTGAAACATCTCTGGCTTTGTCCGTCTTGGTGTGTTAGAACACTGTGGATTAGGTAACAGTTACACAACTGTACTAACCTTTTCCTTTGAACGGTCTGAAACGTTCGACTGGCGTCGGTGTGGAAATTTCCTCTCTTTATCCCCGACAACCTCGACGCCTACTTGTCGAATAGCAGAAGTCGTTAAAGCTGGGACGTTAAAGTAATGCAGCATTCAGCACTTCATAGTTCATTACACTTGAAAATATTTTTAATTAAACTTCGCTGGGATTGTTTAAAAGCAGGGTTACGCTGATAAAGGTGCAGTGGTTCTAGTTTCTGTAATATAAATACAATATAGCTGCAAAGACTGTAGAGAATAGTAGAATAATAGTAGAGTAAGTTTCAAGAAAATAGCCAGTTTGTTTAATACAGCTGTACATCTTCTGGCCCTGAAATGAGCTCAGAACAAATCTGCATACAAAACAAATTAGTATGTATGCTTACGAAACAGTATGCATACTTAAAAAAGTAGTATGCAAAATAAGCATGCATATTCACAGCATTTTCATATAGTTTTTTAGAAATCGGCATGCATAACAAATTAGTATGTATGCTTAAAAAAACAGTATGCATACTTAAAAAAGTAGTATGCAAATTAAGCATGCATATTTACAACATTTTCATATAGTTTTTTAGAAATCGCCATGCATAACAAATTAGTATGCATTCTTAAAAAAACAATATGTGTACTTAGCATCTTCTTCTTTCGGCTTTTCCCTTCAGGGGTGCCCACAGCGAATCATCTCTCTCCACCTATCCCTATCTTCTGCATCCTCAACACTAGCGTCATATCCTCATTTATTCCATCCATATACCTCCTCTTCGGCCTTCCTCTTTGCCTCCTGCCTGGCAGCTCCATGCCCAACCTTCTCCTATCAATATCCTCTGAACATGTCCAAACCATCTTAATCTGGCCCCCCCAACTTTGTCCCCCCCAAACGTCCAACATGAGCCGTCCCTCTGAAGCACTCGTTCCTAATCCTGTCCAACCGTGTCACTCCCAAAGAGAACCTCAACATCTTCAGCCTTGCTACCTCCAGCTCTGTCTCCTGTCTCTTCCTCAGTGTCTTTAAACCGTACAGCATAGCCGGTCTCACCGCCGTCTTGTACACCTTCCCCTTGATTCTCGCCGATAATTTTCCATCCTAAATTATTTTTCTGTCATACTTAGTATGCATACCTAAAAAAAAGTAGTAGGCATGTTTAAAAAAATAGTATGCGAATTAAGTATGCATTAAGCAATTTTAGACAGTCTGCATGCATAAATGAGTATGCCAGCTTAAACAGTATGCATACTTAAAAAGTAGTATGCTTACTTAAAAAGAAAAACTGTGTATTTAAAAAAAAAAATTAGTATTCATATTTAAAAGTAGTATGCAAATGAAGTATGCATATTTACAGACTGAATACTTGGCTCGGTTCACACTCAGGACTGATTCTGCCCTCGTTTTTGGGGGGAAGGACTGATCATCACAGGCTTGCGTTCACATAGAATTCGTTCAGAACCGTGTCCCAACGCCACACGTGACAGTTGTGCATGCATATACGCAATATCTAGAATGCCAGTTGCTCCACCCACTGATAAACGCTATCACTATGGTAACCGGTTGAACCCTTCCTCCACCATCACGACACTTGAAACTGGGCAGAACATGAAGAGTTGAAAAGACTGGACATCATTTCAGCTTTACTTCTTCTGACCCTCAAATGAACTCCTTAGACATGTTTATAAGAGAGACTGAGGTTGGTCTGAGATCTGTATGAAAGTGTGTCAGCATTTACACTTTGTCTCTAATTCACCTCCCAGGCAGCAGAGAGCTCCTAAAATATTCACATACTGCCCCTTTAATTAGAACATACAGTAAATGTTGCAGGTTTGACCTCAGTGTAAAGCCAGGGTCACTAGCGTAGTGCAGATTAGCTCTCATAACATTCTCCATTACGGACAGTGGTCCTGCACGTGAGATTAATCTTCCGAGCAATCGATGAATCGACATGTGATTAGTAGAGGCGTTTGTGGGCTCGCTTTAGGGTGGGAGTTTGCTGGCTGTCGTGGGAAATCATTGTGCTTCTGTAATTATTATTATTGACACTGGAGAGAGAGGAAGAAGGCGGAGAGAAGAGGAGGAAAAGACAGTAAACATGCAGCTGGAGACGGGAAGAGGAAGGAAGTCAGAGCAGGAAATTGTACCTGGATATTTTGTTGTAAATTTTGTGCGGTAGTGTGATGGATCAAGACGTGTTTATATGTAGTATATGGATTTGTCAGAATTTTTTAAATATGGATTTTCTTTTTTAAAAAATACACACAAAAAAAAGAACAAAAAATAAAATATTAAAAAATACTCAATAATAAAATTAAGTAATTAAAATTAAAATCTTTTTTTAAGGCTAATCCTAAACATGGTTAAATTAATTAATTAATTATTTATAATAATATTGTAGCTATTCTTGCTAATGTTTTGTTTTTAAATACTGCACTGTTATGTCCATAAGGGTAAGCTGTTAATTTATTTAGATTTTATTTATATATTTGTTAAATATCGATGTGATGGAAAAATGTGCACTTAAAAAGCTCTGGCCTTTTTAATTAAATTAATTTTGCGTTCAACAGCCAGAAGTATAAACCATTCAGTGGAGAACATTGTCCTATGATGTATAAACACTTCAGCGCATAAGGACTTTTCTTCTTAATCATGGTCTGCACACAGATCTGTGAAGCTGTGATGTAAGCAGTGAGTTTTGAGGTGTGTGTGTGTGCGTGAGTAAGAAGGATCATACTGATTTAATGAGGCGGAAGGTAAGCCATCAGCAGCGGCACCGAAGCTCGATAATATGCTCTGGTTATACGGCACCTCGCTCATAACACTGTAGTCTCAGAGTGCTGAAGAGGGCAGAAGCCTTTAATGGCTCTCTCCGAGATAATACATGACACACACACACACACACCCATAACATCGCAAACATTTGGCAGATTTCCCTAGTCACAAAGATGAAATGAAGTCTGAGTTATAAATGATGTGTGTTTTTATACACTCGTCGTCCACTTTATTAGGAACACCTGTATATACCGATATGACCACCTCGAAAATCTTCACTTGCTGCCTAATATATCCCACCCACTAACAGGTGCCATGATGAGGAGATCATCAGTGTTATTCACTTGACATCTCAGTGCTCAGAATGTTATGCCTGATTGGCTGACTGGATAAACTGTACTGGCAGCAGTATAATGCGAAGATCAAGAAGTTTCATAAGTTAATATTCACATCAAACATCTGGAAAAACATCCAGTAAGCAGCCGTGTGTGAAAATGCCCTGATTGTTGGTTCAGACTGGCTTGAGCTGACTGCTCTGTACAACCGTAGTGTGCAGAAATGCATGTCCGATTGCACGACACACCAACAGCTTCAACTTCTGTCAGCCATGAACAGAGATCTGAGGCTACAGTGAGCACAAGCTGACCAAAACTGGACAGTTCAAGATGGTCTGATTGCACCATGAATCTTTGGACCAAAGTTAAGTTGTCTTTATTTGTGATGTATACATTACTGCACAGTAAAATTCTGTCTTTGCATATCTCATCCTTGGAGGTTGGGGTCAGAGTGCAGGGTCAGCCATGATGCAGCGCCCCGGAGCAGGGTGGGGTTGGGGGCCTTGCAGCTTGGCGGTGCTGAGGCTTGAATCCCGATCTTCCGGTCAACAACACAGAGCCTTGATCACTTGAGTGCCTTAACACCGCCCCCCATTAATCTACAGTTAATCAACAGTTCAGGTCAGTGGGGCAGTGGCAGAAGGGGCAGTGGCAGTAGGGGCAGTGGTAGCTTCAACTAGTGGTAGCTAGTTGGACAACTGATTGGAAGGTTGTGAGCTCAAATCCCAGGATCATCAAGCTCCTTTGCTAGGCTCTTGAGCGAGGCTTTCGACTCTCAACTGCTCAGATATATAAATGAAATAAATGTAAGTCACTCTGGATAAGGGCGTCTGCCAAAGGCTGAAAATGGGGTATAATGGTGGGGAGAATCTAACATCTGGAATAGTTTTAGAGTACAGTCACATCAACATGGACGTTGTCCATGCTCTGAAGAGTGGGATATATTGTTATGGTGTCCCTGATGAGTGTATTTAAATACAGTGTGTATGTGAAACAGAGAGAGAGAGAGAGAGAGATGCCTAAGGATATAATTTAACCCCCAGTTTTACACAGTGTGCTATTCAACAATCCAGAGGTCCACCTCAACCTGTTTATAACACAGCTGTTCCAGTTCCAGTTATCCCCCTGAGATCAGACGTAACTCCACCATAAATAGAGAGGGAGAAAATGGCCGAGGATGAACCACTGCGTGATGACAGTGTTCTGCTGGATGTGGAGGTGTGTTAGATTTATTTACACTACAGTGCTGATACTGTAACAGAATTGATAACACAGTGCTCCGTTCTGATTGGTCAGATGTTGATTTATTTTCTCTGACCATAGAATCGACTCCACGTCTTCCCAAAAAGCTTTATTGGACATTTGTGGAAGGAGTCGCTAGTCTCGCTTCGCACCATCATTGATTCTTCTCCTATAAAGTCACGCACTCTTGTGTTTTATTGTTTATTTAACACACAATTGGCAACATTGTTAAACAACCCTGCATTGTTTAACCTTAATATGAGAGTTCATCAGTTCTGGGCCATTTTAATGAGTGTGTGTGTATTTGTGCATATGTATATATACGTGTGTGTGTGTGTGTATATGTGCATATATACGTGTGTATATGCAAGTGTGTATGTGTGTGTGCATACGTGTGTGTTTGTGTTTGTAAACGTGTCTGTGTGTGTGCGTGCGTATACATGTGCTTGTATATGTGTGTGTGTGTGTATACATGTGCGTGTGTATATACACGTGTATACATGAGTGTGTGCGTGTGTATATACGTGTGTATGTACGTGTGTGTGTTTACGTGTGTATTCACGTGCGTGTATATGTGTGTGTGATCATACACGTGTGCATATACATGTGTTTGTGTAGGTATGTGTATATATATATGTGTGTGTGTGTGTGTATATGTTTTATATTGTGCATTCATTTCGAGTACACAGCTGGCTGAATGCCCCCTCATCCCCCTGCTTCAGTCTCATCATTGTTGATGTCACAACAAGCCATCACTCAAATCTCTCGCCTTCAGGGATTGGCTAAACATGTCACCCCCCTCCCCCTCCCCCTCCCCCTCCCCCATCCCCCCAGTGGCTCAGGATTACAGGAAACTGCTCTTTTCAGTAAACAGGGTTTTGTTGCTCAGGCTGTGGCTGGAGGTTTTAGGAGTGTAGAGTGGCTCTAAAACAAAGCACTATTTCAGTTTGATGGAAGAGCTCGGATTATTTAATTATTTATTTTTCGCTGAAAGTCTCCAGTAGGTCACATGACCAGATGATCAGAACCCATTTTGAATTGTTGGGCATGACGCAGTGAAAGCTTTCAGACTTCTCCTGTGAGGCCTGAAAGGTAAAGCTGTCCTCTTCAGGACATCTGCTCTCATGCAGTGAGAGAGAGAGAGAGAGAGAGAGAGGGAGAGAGAGAGAGAGGGAGAGAGAGAGAGAGAGAGAGGGAGAGAGGGAGGGAGAGAGAGAGAGAGGGGATGCTCTGAGGAGTGTTAAAAATCTACACATTATTTTCTGCCTGAAAAACAGCTTTAATGAAGGATGAGTGGAATAGCAAGGAGAGAGAGAGAGAAAGAAGGAAGGAAGGAAAGAAAAAGATATTGACAGGAAAGAAAGATGGAAAGAGAGACAGAGAGAGAGAGAGAGAGAAAGAAAGAAAGCTCCATCCTCATCAACAACTTGTAATACTCTATTAGGACATTAAGATTTGCTCTTTCATCTCTCCTCTGTTCTCTCTTTATCTTCTCCTTTTTTATTGCTCCTTTTCTCTCCTCTTTTTTATCCATCAACTTATCTGGTATCCCCTTTTCATCCCTCTTCTTATGTCATCTCCCTTCTCTGTATTCCTTTTAATCTCTCCCTCTCTCTTTGCATTCTCATCTTTATTTATCCCCTTTGTCTCCCCTTGTCTCCTTTCTTCTCATCTCCTTCATTTATCTTAGTCCTGATATTCTCTGGACTCATCTCATCTCCCTCCTTCCTAATCTGTCTTTGCCTGCATCTATTTTTTTTTTACCCTTCTCCTCCCCATCGTCTTGTTCTTTGTCTTTTTCCATCTCTCCTCCTCTCCTCGCTTCATCAGCCCATATTTTATTATCTTCATCTTGTCTCTCCTCTCGTCTCCTCTCGTCTCCTGACAGCTCACTGTATCAGTGTTGAGCAGTGCGTATACACAGTAGTGTGGATAACCAATCAGATTACAGCCCCTAAGATGCTGAAGCTTGTGGCTGGTAAGAGTACAGGAAGTATGAGATCCTCCATCTTTGTACACTTATCTGCCATGAGGTTTGGGTGACTCTGTTAGAATGACTTAAATAGGGATCTATTCTTATGTATGTGTACTACTTTTGTGAGTATGTGTACTACTTTTGTGAGTATGCGTACTGCTTTCAACAAAGTATGCATACTTAAAAACTACAGCGTTTTCAAATCGTTTTTCAGTCTGCGTACATGCTTAAGAAACTAGTATGCATACTTAAAAAAGTAGTATGCAAATTAAGTATGCATATTTCGAGTCTGAATACTTGGCTCGGTCTAGACTCAGGACCGATTCGGCCCTCGTTTTGAGGAAATGTTTGGGTTTACAAAGTAATTTGTTTAGACCCAATTTTACTCTCCTCTTCTCTTCTCTCCTCTTCTCTTCTCTTCTCTTCATTTAATTCTTCTCTTCTGTTTTCTTCTCTTCTCTCTTCTCTTTTCTTCATTTTACTCCTCTCTTTTCTTAATTTTTCTCTTCTCTTCTCTTCTCTTCTCTTCTCTTCTCTTCTCTTCTCTTCTCTTCTCTTCTCTTCATTTTTCTCTTCTCTACTCTTCTCTTTTCTCTTCTCTTCTCTTCTCTTCTCTTCTCTTCTCTTCTCTTCTTTTCTCTTTTCTTCTCTTCTCTTCTCTTCTCTTCTCTTCATTTTTCTCTTCTCGTCTCGTCTCGTCTCTTTTCTTCTCTTCATTTTTCTCCTTCTCTTCTCGTCTCTTCTTGTCTCTTCTCGTCTCTTCATTCTTCTCTTCTCTTCTCTTCTCTTCTCTTCTCTTCTCTTCATTTTACTCTTCTCTTCTCTTCTCTTCATTTTTCTCTTCTCTACTCTTCTCTTTTCTCTTCTCTTCTCTTCATTTTTCTCTTCTCGTCTCGTCTCTTTTCTTCTCTTCATTTTTCTCCTTCTCTTCTCGTCTCTTCTCGTCTCTTCTTGTCTCTTCTCGTCTCTTCATTCTTCTCTTCCCGTCTCTTCTCTTCTCTTCTCTTCTCTTCTCTTCTCTTCATTTTACTCTTCTCTTCTCTTCTCTTCTCTTCTCTTCTCTTCTCTTCTCTTCTCTTCTCTTCTCTTCTCTTCTCTTCTCTTCATTTTTCTCTTCTCTACTCTTCTCTTTTCTCTTCTCTTCTCTTCATTTTTCTCTTCTCGTCTCGTCTCTTTTCTTCTCTTCATTTTTCTCCTTCTCTTCTCGTCTCTTCTCGTCTCTTCATTCTTCTCTTCATTTTACTCTTCTCTTCTCTTAAATAAATAAATATAAATAATTGAATAAATCTTGATGATTTTCTGATGATTGATTAGGATTTATTTAGCACATCACTGACATGACATGTCTCTAAGCAACAGGCTGAAACAGTGGGCTGTTCAATACAAAAAAAAGAGAAATCATGTTCTAATACTCTTAGCCATTTTCACAGCACCCTCTGTGTATCAGGATATTTTGGTTTGCTCAAAGAGCAGCGAAAACATTAGCACCATATTTCTGATATATATATTAAATATATAATAGGTGACATCTTTTGTTCAGCATAAAAATGTGTATATACACTGGAGTGCGGATAACCAATCAGATTACTGCCTTCCAGATTCTGAAGCTTGCGAGTGATAAGTGTACAATACGTCTAAAACACTGTAGGGGCTGTGGGCGGAGCTTCAAGGCATAACGGCATGTATACAAATCCATTAGAGTGCAGAAACATCCTAAAAAGTAGTATGTTTACTTAAAAAAGTAGTATGCATACTTTAAGAAATTGTATGTTTGTTTAAAAAAGTAGTATGCATAAAATAAAATGGACATTTTCATTAATCTCATAAAGCATAGGACCAGGTAGTCATAAATAAATACATTAAATAAATAGCCATTTTTTCAGAAAGCTCTTCAAGCAAACTAATTTGATTTTGTTATTATTATTATTATTATTATTATTATTATTATTATTATTATATTAGTATTTTCTAACATTTTTCTTAAATTCTAAGCGTTTGCCTTAACGTAAATCTCAATCCATTGAACTCAAATGTAGTATTAGTAATACAAACAGTAGTGTAGGTTGCTTTGTCTATATGATTGAGCACTGTGCATTAGCCTTAGCTTAACAATCCATTAAATGCTGGGTTTAGTCAAGCTAGTTCATTTAACACATACCAGTTAGTCCAAGTAATACAGTGCTTCGTCACTGACTGACACCCCACTCAGTCCACAGTCTTATTATTTTTTCAGTATGCATACTACTTTTTTAACCTTTACTACTTCTTTTAACTTTTTCTTTTATGCATACTGCTTTTTTTAAGTATAGATACGACACAAACAGATTTATTGTCAAGAAAGCAATCAATATTTACAGATTTCGTCCTCTATACCTTCATAGCGGTGTTTCTCCTGCTGCGGAACATTATATTACAGAATTACAATGAATTTCCTGCATAACACACATGACTACTGATGGAGTAGAGGTTGTGAGCAGCCTGATTGTAGATCTTACCTGTTGAACACCTGATTGTAACCTGCTCTGGAGATGCTGATTAACTGGATCTCAAACTGTTCATCAGCTTCAACAAAGATCAGATCACGCAGTTAAAACCGAAACCGGTTACAGTTACTGGGGGACATCATCCACTTTCAGTTCGTATAATAAATCCAAACTGCCTTTAAAAAAGGATTTGCTTCTTCAGTGAAGAAGGAGGGGAAAAAAAGGCCAAACAGATCATTTGAGAGAGAGATCATGTGACTACAAGAAGGTAGAGAGGGAGAATTAGAGGCTGGTCCTGCTTCTTCACACAGAAGCATACTTTTGAAGCGTGGGAATTTTAAGCAGGCTCGACCAGACATCACTTTTACAAAAGCGCTGGCGAGAGGCTCACCACGCCAGCTCGACTGGAAACTTTACAACATACACAACGCTGTCAGAAACCACTTCCAGTCTCGATACGAACACCAGAAGGACAGAGAGCTGGACTTATCTGGGGGATTTCTGAAGCCGTATCAGAGCACAGCTTGGAGTTTATGGGTGTAAGAGAGAAGAAAGAGCCGATCTACAGATATGAAGCCGGGCTTAATGAAGACAGCATGCTGCGACAGGTTGCCTTGCTTTCGTTTTACAGACCTTTGGGGGATTGTTTTTGTGTGTCTTTTGAGGTATTTTTAGCTTCTTGTGGAAGTGTGTTCTCAGCTTGCTTGTGAAGTCTGTAAACAGAGTTTTGTTCTTCGGAGATCGTAAGAGTTCGGCAGAGCTCCGGGTGTTTCTTTTTTTTTGAGTGATGGGAGTGTTTCGTGAACTATGTCTAAAGTATTACTGGAATGTGCTCATAAATGGGAATGTAGTCTTGAGGCAGTGCATTGTGGGACACCACAGTCCTTTAGGTTACGCTGGAGGTTTGATCAAAAGCAAGTCTTGGAGAGAAAGTCACTTTTGTTGCTGAAAATGCTGAATATTTATATTAAACTGTTCATTTTTGACTTCAATACTGAGGTCAGTATTGAAAATGCTTTTGCTGTTGGCCCCGCCCCTACTGCAAGACTATGTGTTATTCATCTTCATGGTTGGAAAATATTATCTTAGAGGATCCTTTCACTCTGGCAGTTTAGACTGAAACACAGTGAATGTGAACGCAACTGTTTGGGTGTTCAGGAACTGAAGTAACCCCTATGTTTGGGGTTTAGCCAGCGATGACCTCGTTAGTCTTCACTGCACACGTGCAGAATGAATGGCAGAGGAACGTTGTGTCAGACAGAAGAAGTGAGATGCAGTACTGCTTATAATGACAGCACCAAAATAGTAAAAAAATGGTGAATTGATATGGTCGTGTTTTCTAGGCACGTTCGTGATGAACGCAGATTCACCAGGGTTCGAGAGAATCACGTGAGTCTGCTGGCAGCCAGGAGTTAAAAACACACTCAAACTTCGGACTGAAATGTGTTCGGAAAACGGGTCTAAAAAACCATACTTTATTGGAGATGTTGTAGCTTAGTGGTTGATCTATTGATCAGGAGGTTGTGAGTTGGTCCACCAAGGTGCCACTGCTGTGCCCCTGAGCAAGGCCCTTGACCCTCAGCTGTATAAAAAATATGAGGTAAGGGCGTCTGCCTTAATGTAAATACTACTCAGACGAATCCAAGCCAGGTTTTCACTAAAAGCTTGAGGAGCAGCCCAACATCTACCAGCTTCCATGATTGATTTGGTGTTGAGGCCGTCGCCTCAGGCTTGCTCATTAGAGATAAATTTTAGAGATAAACTTTATCATTTTTTTTTCTATATTTCTGTAAAGCTGCTTTGACACAATGTCCATTGTAATACAAATGAATTGAATTGATCCTCCACATTAGTGTTGTATTCTGATGAGATGATGTGTGGAGAAAATCTCACAAAATAGGTACAGACCACTATCTTGATGATAAAAATCCAAATCAGGGATAAGTACATTTTCGGTTGTGCTTTCAATTTAATTGTGTTTAAGTAAAGCTGGTCTTAACTGAGGGAAGATTCTCAGTCCTGAGACATTGCTGCGGTTTTTGTGATCAGAGGGAATAGATTCCTGCTGTTTACCCTCCTTCTTCCTGTTTACCCTCCTACTTACCCTGGATGACCATGAAAAAGAGCTCTAAACGTTTAAATTTAGCGCAGTGAATGATTTTCCTCCACTCTCATGCTCTCTCATGCACAGCCTTCCCTGACTAAGCTTTTTCTGGTACAACCTTGACACTGTCCTAATTATTAGTTTTTATTTTTAGAATGGAGGAAGATCTGTATTTGTCCCCGCTGCTTTCGCTAAGGAGGCTCGTCCTGATGTCTGCGTTTAGGGAGCAAACGCAACAAACTCATCAGGATTCATCGTAATTGTGTCGTTGGAGTGAAACTATATGGTAGAGCACACCTGTATGTGAAGCTATGAAGCGAGTTTTTCTAGCTGTTTCTTAATATAACAGGTTGTAGAGCCAGTTTGATCTTTATAGGTGTGTGTGTGTGTGTGTGTGTGTGTGTGTGTGTGTGTGTGTGTGTGTGTGGCATTTCGTAATGCGTAATGAGGTTATAATACGGATCACGTGTTATGACGTGCTTACGATCAGATCTTAGAGTGCTTGGCATGTGCTCATAAAATTATACCAAAATTATACACACTTATGTTTAGGCACTAAATAGACATGATAGTCAGACATGAGTTATAATGCATTATAACACAGCGTTGGTGTCTGTGCCACTGATTATAATGCGGTCCATGCATTATGACATGAATTTAATGTGACCAGATCTTATATATGCTTTATATATTCTGACATGAGGATGCTCATGCTTTACTAAGCATTACGAATGATCTATAACTACTTAATACTTACCATAAAAGTATATAGTAACGGCTATAAATTCATAAAGTATCTCTGTGTCAGGTTATAATGCAGAATCTGTGTTCTAGTGCATTATGACTTCAACATGCATCTCCGTACTGTATATAAGGTTTAGACAGTAAAGCTTGTGCATAGGAAATGCTATGGTGTAGTAGCTGGAATGCAAGTCGTAATAGAGCATTATAACCTTTGTGTCTGCTATGTTTCTGAAATCTGGGTTACAATGCATTATGTATGCAGGTATTATAAAGGTGTGTATTGCAAAGCGTTACACATGAAACCAAAACTAATCAGGAGCAATGACTGGGGCAGAGAGCGTATCAGGTGCCGTATGTTTATAATAAATTATAATGCGGGATTGGTAGGAAGTGTTACAGCCAGGTTTTGTTTGTTTGTTCTGTCTCGAGGTTTTCCTCTTTCCGCTACATTCATTAGCTGGTCTGGAACGTTAAAGGCGATTAACCTCGAGTGGACAAGTCAGCTGATCCTGTTGCTGTTGGAGAAAGGGCTGTGATCATGTGACCACCCAGGTCCAGCTAATCTCACAGTGATCACGTGCGTCCATCACTCGGTGACCAGGTCAAGCCGAAGCTAGACGAGCTCGAACATGAGATTTTCATATTGGATTTGGAAAATATATAAAAATGGTGTTTGTGTATATATTTGCGTGGCAAGGTGACCTTAAAATGCACCAGCGTCGTTGCTGTTTCTTATCACGATTCCTCACATCGGGAGCGTTCACACTGGGAACATTTCTGTCTCTCTAATGCAGCATTTGTAGAATAGAGGAGAAGGAAATGGGCAGCACAGTGATAAGACTGCTGATCAGAGAATGCAGTCATCAGCCTGATTGTTCCCCTGGCTGTGGATTCAGATGTGTGTGTGTGTGTGTCTGAGAGAGACAAGAAACAACCAGTGCCTGTCTGAGGAAGTCACAAAGCTAGCATGTGACCTGCAATGCCCGAAAAAACACGTCCCATCTTCGGTCGAAGGACACGAAATGGACAATAAATGGTCTCAACTGGTGGTACTCAGCTCTTACACAATATGCTAATGAGACTGGAAGCATTGTGTCTGGGGGAGACTATGTCCTCTGATGCTCTACATCAGGGCTATTCAAGTAAAAGGTGTTACATCATAAAAAAAAAACAAATGATCAGGATGCTGCAGATGATTGAACTAAACCTTTCTTTGCGCTCTAGGCATCAGATCTGATCACCTGTATTGATGTATGAGGCTGAAGAGTGAAAGCATCCGATCGTCATTCTGTTAACAATCAAAAAACAAGCCCTTTTACATTTCTGAGCTTTGTCGCTAGCCTCTGATCTACCTTCAGCTAAATAATTTGCATAAGTGAAAGTGACTCATGTTTTGTACATTTAAGAATCACTGAATACCAGGTAGTTTTCCAGTATAAATCCCTCACTAGGTATATACTGTATTTGTATTTGGGTCCACCAGTTGAATCCTCTGCTTTGTCATTTCCTGTTTCCGAAAGGAATAACGCATCCAAGGTGACCACCAATCTACCATGAAAAGCGCTGACCCATTACCGCTCTGCGTTTCTTTACGCTCTAATAATAAGGTATTCTCAGATGCTCGCTTCTCTTCCATTTAGGTCGCGCTGTGTTAAAGTGGAACACTTATCTCAGTCATGCCCAGTTAAAAAAACTTTGTCTGCCGTAATACGCTAATACGCCATGACCGTACACCCGTCTCATAAAAGACGTGCAGGCTGCACTGTGTAGCAGTGAAGCGGTGTCGAGTATGCGCGATCGGTCTCGGCTCACGTCTCCGGCTATTTAATGGCGGCGTCTACCAGATCCGACAGGCCTCAAATGAAGAGTAAAATGCTCGGCTAGCACTCTGTCACGCTAGTTAAATTAATCACCTGTGAGATCAAGGCCACGGATGCGAGCATATCATTAACATGGACATCAACCGACTATGAGATTAGCAAGCGCCATCCAGGCGCCTGCTAATGAAAGCGGGTTAATTAGCCGGGGTTTTGTACCGAAGAAGCTCATATAAATAAAACCCACAGGTCTCCAGACCCAGATGCTCATCTCTCTCTGGCTGATCAGTTCCACCAATAAGATTTTTTTCAGGAAGATTACAGAAGACGTTTGAGATTAGACAAACGCACCAAAAGTGGTTTTATTCCATGGTGGTTCTTTAGATCTTACTTGACCACATCGGTGATTGAAAATATTCTCTCTATCTGCCTAATATCCAACAGGAAGGAAGGAATAATCACAAGGCCGTCACTCCATTTACAGCATTTGGCAGACGACAAATGAGCAATTGAGGGTTAAGGTGGATGGACCTGGGATTTGAACTCATTAAGCTACCACATCCACAGCTATGAGTGCCCGGTCAAAAAAGACAGAAAGGATGTAGCATAGTAGCAAGACATTTCTAGTCTTCCTTTTCTCGAAATTCTCTACCGTCCATGAGCAAGAACGATAGGCGCGAGAGCGTTTGATTTATTGGAACCACGGGATTCCAGAGGAAATTTAGTTTTGTCTACGTAGCCTCTAGAGGACATTAATAATCATTAGGATATTTATAGGACTTTGTTCTCAAGCGTCAGCTCTTCTGCTCGTTACCAGCACCTGGTTATCTAAGGCTAGATGCTAACAGTGATGTCATCCGTCCTCGTTTCTTTCAGGATCATGTCCATCCGTCATCACGCTCCATTTTTAACTAGTCGACATTTCAGAGTTGACAGTGACGGATGGTATCGTTTATTTGACGCAGCAGGAGGTCAGTATTGCTTGTACTGGTGATTGAGATGAGGTTAAACTGGTGTAGTGTGGAATTCTTTTTACTGTCAGAATACTCTGAATATGGGAATTCCAGCAAGAATCATAGCGTCATTTTTTGTTATATTTGTGACTGAATGAATTCAGGTGAAAGATCTTATGCAGCTATCCTGGTGTCGAGCTTATCTTCATTGTATCTGAATACACGGGGATTCCCACACCGTTGGAGTTGAATAACGACTTTCATTTGTTCAAGAATTCTTTTAGGTACTTTTTAAGCAGGTGTGTAAGTGAAATTGAAAGTTTGTGAAAAATCCGTAGTCAAACAATAGCATTTTGCACATCAGGTATTGGCTTTGTGTTAGCTTCACTGATTTTTCTGTGCTGTCTCCAGAACGACTAGCTGACACAGCGATTGACGCTTCATCTGATCTGAAAAAGACCTGTTAAAAACCACGTTTCAGAGCATCGTGGACAGCCTGACTGAATCCCACACTGAATTTGCATCGATCGATAGATGGACACTGACATTGAACTGCCATGTTGTCCTTCAGAGGAAACAGCCTAGATGCAGGCAACATGAAGCAAACAATTAACACCGCACCAAGCCTTTCAGGTGACTTGAATTTTGGATAATTGTATCATCTGTAAACTGGACGCTGTGACAGGAAGTTGGGGAAAAAAAAGTGGAACTTGAGGATTAAGTGTTGTGTAACATTCAGATCACATTAGGATAAAGCCTGCCTGAGCCAGCTGTAGACAAAAAACCCAAGGGCTAGATCTATAAAGACCAGCAAAAGCATCTTCACAGCAGGGAGATTATAAAGCTGCTGATGGGTTTAAAGTACTTTCGATGGATGTGTCCTAAATAAGCAGATCAATTGAGTGACTGCAAGCAATTTCTTAACTTTTCTTTTGTCTGCTTAGTCAAAAGATGAATGCATTTGAACCATTTACTATAGATGGAAATAAAAACAGACTAAAAATAGCCATTGACATTGTTCTAAAAAAAAAAAAAAGAAAAACCAAAAAATTTGGTGTTTTGCCACCAAATTGCTGTTTAAAAAAAAAAAAAAATTGAATAATTTAAATTTTGTTTCAATTAATTAGAATATCTAATTTTTAAAATATATATATATATAATTTTTTATTATTTAAAAATGTATAATTATTAATCATTTTAAAAATTAGATATTCTAATTAATTGAAACAAAATTTAAATTATTCAATTTTTTTTTTTTTTAAACAGCAATTTGGTGGCAAAACACCAAATTGCTGTACCAAAACACCAAATTGCTGTACCAAATTTTTTGGTTTTTCTTTTTTTTTTTTAGAACAATGTCAATGGCTATTTTTAGTCTGTTTTTATTTCCATCTATAGTAAATGGTTATATTATATATATTAAATATATTATATGGTTATATTATATATATTAAATATATTAATATATATTATATATTTATTTATATATATATATATATATATATATATATATATATATATATATATATATATATATATATATATATATATATATATATATATATAGAGAGAGAGAGAGAGAGAGAGAGAGAGAGAGATTACAGCCTCAAACGTTTAAAGCTTCTGAAAAGAAAATCTAGTTGATCTCAAATTAAGATCTAACTGGGATTAGGGTTGCCAGATATGCCAGAAATATGCATAGTGCATGAAATGTATGGCGATAGTTAAAGTGCCAACAAATCAGTCAAGTTTAGAACGAGGAACAGGACAGAAAGAGAAAATATTAGTACAAAAATGTCCAGTCTCTTACTTAATTAAGCATCTAATTCAGTTGCACTGGTTAAACACCAGAAATCCCAATCTGCTCAATTTATAGAGTCTCAAGCTATCTCAAGAGCATGCTGGTCACATGATCGCTTTCTTTCATGGAGAGTCTGCACCATTACCATGAATCATAGGCACTTATGAAATGACTAATAGCTCTGGAATAAAAACCACTGACCTGCATTGACCTTTGCTGTAGAAAGCTGGCCATTTTAGTCTTCTTTGGAGCTCTATTTTCAGTTTGTGACTTTTCTTCAGCTTATTAAGTATTGAAAGATCACAATCCTACAGTTCAAAAGCTAGTAAGTAAGAAATAACAAACGATGGGTTTGTTATAGGAAAATCATTAATAGCAGGTCGGCTAAACACAGAGCTTGTACCTCCTTTGATTACTTTCTAATACCATTATGTCCTGAAGTGTTTTTATTCCACTTTGCCTATTAGCCTATATGAATCTGCCGATGCTAGCAATTTCCTAACATTGCTAACCATTTGACTTTATTAAAGCTCAGCACCTTTTTCTCCATTTAGCTATAGTTGCATTTAATGTTATGGAATGTCGGCAATTTGGCAGAGATTAGTTTAGAGATTATAAAAATCCAGACGCCTGATTAGCAATATAACGAAAAATGAAATCATCCAGCTGTACATGGAACAAGTGGAATGATAAAGGTGTGTATGTTGAAGATTTATAGCACACCTTCAGGGTCTCTGGTATGTTATGTAAGATGCTCAGTATACAGTCCATGCAGCCTGCCATAAGGACTTCAACTATTTGACGCATCTCAGAAATCACCTGCTTTACGTTTGACATGATTTAAACAAATCCAGGCATGAATCCAGCTGCAGTAAAAAAAAAAAAAATTTCCTCCGGACCGAGTTAGGAATTCAGCAGCGCATCAGTAGTGGATGAGTCTCGTCCTGCTTATTCTGTTAATCTGATCTCCCGTAGATATTTGTTCTGGGGCCTTTTTAAAATGCAGAGCGAATAAACAGGAAGGATTTCCACACAGCATGTGTTGATTAGATGGATATCAAGATGTATGATGATCATCTCTGCCTGTTCACAATGTCTCCTACGTTGGTTGTTAATCAGATAACTCTCTCTACCAGACACTTATTCATCGTATTTTTATTTATCTTCTCAGAAGTCGGGAAGATGGAAAAGATTTTAAATGGGAGTATATGACGGATGAATAATCGTTCACACAACTCGATGTGGAGAAAAAATCCCAGATAGTCGGTGTAGATGAGCATGCAGAACGTTCTAGAAGAAACCCGGGTCTGTAATCAGCTCTTAACAAACAAAACCTCTGACACACCTCTGGAGAGTGATTGATTCGCTTATTTTCTCTCAGCTCTCAGTCACTTGTCTACAGTCGCAGCGTGAGACAGCAAGCTGAGCAGATGATGAATCGGTTTATCAAACGGTACAGCGCACACCAGGGTCGGGATTGAGATGCCAGGGATTGGTGATTCAGACACGCTGAGACTTTTATATATAACCTGCTGCTAGTCAGCTGCTTTAGATTTTTCCACACGCAACAGAAGCCTGAATACAGCAGATGATGTTTGGTGTTTTGTTTTTTTGTTTTTTTTCCGTTGCAACAGTAGGTGATAACAGGATGTTCCCATCATAATGAATACAACCAAGGCTTTCTTAAAGGCTAATAGTGAATCACGTATTAATGAAATGGTGCTTTCTCAGTTAAATAGCTTTCTGAACTGATTGTTCTCAAGAAGAGCCGATTCCGACTTTATTTATGAAGACTGACGTCTCATTCCAGTGCATTACTGTTACCATGGGAGCGTGAATCGGCATCAGCGGCCACCATTTTGTTGAAAGCATCGCTTTATGAATGTGGTGTGATGGATAGTAATACATATTAAGTACTACACTATATTTGACACTAGATGCTAATAATATTGTAAGACGAAGCTGGTGAAAATTTAAACACAGCAGCTAATGTTAGTAGGAACAGGATAAACATCCCGCTTTTTCTTTTTTTTTTTTGTATCAGAATATCTGCCATTAAGCCTTAAGGCTCGATTTATTCTGTAGCTGCTTGGTTTGGTTTTAAACCTTTTAGTGTTTACCTCAGGAACCAAAGCTAATCCACCATATTGTTGGAGAAAGGAAGCTAGTTTTCACAGTATAACAGCTGGCCTAATGTTAGCTAGCTAGCTAGCTCGCTACTGGTTTACACAATAGAATACGTAGTCTAATGTTAGCTAGCTAGTGAACTTGCTGTTGGTTTACACTACATAATATTTGACCTAGTGTTAGCTAGCTACCTTGCTACTGGTTTACACAATGTAAAACTTAGTCTAATGTTAGTTAGCTATCGAACTTGAAACTGGTCTACACAATGTAATATTTGACCTAAAGTTAGTTAGCTAGCTAGCTAGTTACCTTGCTACTGGTTTACACAATATAATGCTTGATCTAGTGTTAGCTATTTAGCTATTGACCTTGCCACTGTTCTACACAGTATAATACTTAGCCTAATGTTAGCTATGTAGCTAGTGACCATATTCGTTAACACAATAATAATACTTAGCCTAATGTTAGCTAGCTAGCTATCTATCTTACTACTGGTTTACACAATATAATACTTAGCCTAATGTTAGCTATCTAGCTAGTGACCTTGCTACTGGTTTACACAATATAATATTTCACCTAATGTTAGTTGGCTAGCGAACTTGCTACTAGTTTATACAATATAATATTTGACCTAATGACCTTGCTACTGGTTTAGACAATATAATACTTGATCTAATGTTAGATATTTAGCTAGTGACCATGCTACTGGTTTACACAATATAATACTTAGTCTAATGTTAGCTATCTAGCTAGCTTCTTTGCTACTGGCTTACACAATATAATGTAATACTTAGTCTGTTGTTAGCTAGCAACCTTGCTTCTGTTTTATACTCTGTGATGCTTTGCCAGATGTTCTCTAGCTAGAGTCCTCACCACTGTATAAATACTTCTAATTGTAAAAGTGTTCGACATGAATAGTGCTTCAGAAGTATTTTGCTAAACTATGTGAATGTAGCATCATATATTCCTCAGAATAGAATGAAACAAAACAAATAAATAAAATATTTAGCTAATGTTCGATGTTTGCTAAAATCACACCAGGACTGTAAAAAATAATAATAATGAATAAGCATGATATCAACCCATGGCCCATAATTATTCTTTACAGCTTTAAACTACATCAACTCACTTGACCGTGTCTTTATGATTCTTGTGTGTCGTTTTAACCGAACACATCTTCAAGGCCAGTAATAATGTTCATGAGCAGAAGGCCACAAAGCTGGCTGAGATTAACGACCCTCTCGTCTCCGCGAGTCCTTTCCTGTGTTGGTGTTAATTAAAACGCAGAGGCGGGGGTTCAGTAATCAAAACCCCCAGGTGCCTTTTGTTCATAATCAGAAGTGGAGATGCGCCGATGCTCTAACAGACAAGCGTGTGGAGCTGAGATCACAAACTAGCTCAGGGACCCCACTTTGATTATTAGCCTTCGTCACTATGTGGAATTAATCAGGTCAGATGCGGAAGCGCTATTTTGGAGAGATGCTCTGGAGATACAAACCGGAACGATCTACCGCTAACACAGGGTATTTTTTAGCAGTACGAGTTATACTAACCGTAAATATGTGCGCAATCACGAAATAGCAAAAAACTGTACTCTAACAAATATTGCCACGGTGCTGAACTAGCAGTTAGCTTCTCCATTACAGCCTGTTTCTCTTTAGTTTTCTAACAAGCTAGCTAGTGTTAGTCTAAATCTAAGAAAACTATAATACTAATATATGATTAAGTAATATGTTATATTATAATTGTATATAAAAAATCAAAATAAAATGGCTGTGTTGCTCTTCCTCTTTTAAAATAGAATTTTCTGGAATTCAACAAGCCTATAAAGAGAAGTTCATCATGCTGGAAATCTATTTAAAAAAATGAAGATTATTAAAATAAATTAATGCAAAACAAACATACAAAAAATAGTGATTTATTTTATTTTATTTTATTTTATTTTATTTTATTTTATTTTATTTTATTTTATTTTTTAGTGAAAATAATTATTAACTGATTACTTAAACCTTAGCTAAGCTCACCAAGCTGCTCGCTTTATCAATGAAGGAAGACAAAAAATAATTAAATATCTGTTAAACTCTGCTTGATTGTGCTGATCGTGTTGACCTGGTATCTATCAGGATGGTGATTGGTCCGTTTCTGGAATATTCTGTCTTAAAATATTTCTGAGCCTCTGACCAGAGTGAGCGTGTGAGCACAGCCAGCTGTTTGAGCCAGATGTTGATGTCTGCTGAGTCATGAGCACACTGTTACATCATGCAGCTTATGGTGTTTCAGACATCACTCTTGTT
This sequence comes from Hemibagrus wyckioides, assembly GCF_019097595.1. Taxonomy (NCBI): domain Eukaryota; kingdom Metazoa; phylum Chordata; class Actinopteri; order Siluriformes; family Bagridae; genus Hemibagrus; species Hemibagrus wyckioides. The sequence continues at coordinate 12,902,600 of NC_080735.1, forward strand.
CAGAGATTTTTGTATCTCTCACGACCTCTTTCTGGATTCGAAGGTTTGGTTCTGTTCGTACGTGACACTCGGTCCAGTTCTCTGTGTCTCTGTAGAGGGACAGCCGGAGATGAGCGGCACTACACCTCCCTTATTACTGAACTAGGCTAATTAGGGTTGCTCACAAGAGCATCAGGCTGGCTGCTTTATCTGAGCGTGATGATGCTGATGATGATGATGATGATGATGATGAGTACCGTGGAAGGAGGTCAGAGGTACAGAGGGAGTCAAGGGGAAGGGAAGTGATAGGAGATTTGTTCTGGAGATATTATTGCATGCTTGGTATTTACTCTAGATGGAAAGGCTCAGATGTAATTATAGTGGATGGAAGATTAGAGTAAATACCTGGATGAATGTAGTAATCTGACCTGAACTGCTGTCGTGTTGTGTTAAAGGTGCAGTCAAGGTGATGTTAAAACACTTCTTGTAATAATTTGGTTATTTAATACTTCAGAAGAGACATTTTTGCTCTTGCATTTCTTCAGCTATCTAAACTTAAAGTCTTGTGTTTTTGCTTTTCCTTTCCAATCACATGGTCTCATATTCTGCATCTATTCTCTCACATACTGAACCTCAGACCCCGCCTCCTGTGAACATCCAGCCAATCACGCCAAGAGGAGCTTTTTCTATTCACCTGTCAATCATACTGTCTGGCATTTCACAAAGCAGCACCTCTTTTACTTTTCAGTGTCTTTGTGATAATCCCAAACTGGAAGGATTACACATGACTGTCTGGGGGCTAGACATAGATTACTAGCATGTACTGTGTGTGTGTGTGTGTGTGTGTGTGTGACCCACCCTGCTGGTCACATTTTTTAAACGTGAGCGACAGACGAGAGCGTGTGGGCATGTGATCTTTGCTCGAAGCCCTGAGGGCCATCACATGCCTGTCCAGATGGAGATCTGAGCTTCTGTATAAGATGCAGTGTTTAAATGATTATTTCTCTCTCTCTCCCTCTCTCTCTCTCTTTCTCTTTCTCTGTCTCTCTCTCTGACTCTCTCTCTCTCTGACTCGCTCTCTCTCACTGACCCTCTCTACCTCACCCCCCCTCACTCTCACTCTCTCGCTGACCCTCTCTCCCTCACCCTCTTTCCCTCTCTCTCTCTCTCTCTCTCTCTCTGTCTCTCTGACCCTCTCTCTCTCTCTCTCTCTCTCTCTCTCTCAGACTCTCTCTCGCCCTCTCTCTCGCCCTCTCCCCACACTAGTCTGTTTTGTCTTAACTCAACTGTCAGACTAAGTAGAAAAATTCTTTAATAGTACCTGATGAGTTCCAGCGTGAACAAAAGAGTAAAAAATGAATTGCTTGCTTTAATGTGAGTAGAAGCGTATTTCGCTGTTGGCGGTGGGATGAAACGATCCACAGGAGCTAAATGCTGAATGGAGAACTTGTCCAATTTAATTGGGTTTTTACATGAAGCACTTCTTATAATACACACTGTCAGACGGCAGCTTTGGAGAAATTAGGACCCAGACTTTTAATGAGCAAGAGAGTGTCAGTGGCATGAAGAAAAAACCCCCACACAAGACGAAATGAGGAGGAAAGATGTATGCGAAAGACAAAATTGTAGCTTAGAAGCGTGAGTTAAAACCTGATAATGACGGTATTATAGACCTAAAAGGTCTTTCATGATTGTGTTATGGCTGTCAGTGCTTCAGATTATTTTTAAAAAGTTTAGTTAACTTTGGTGGATCAAGTGATTTAAAAGCTCTAGGTTGTGGATCGGATGTTCAGGGTTCAAACCCCAACACTTTTGGGTCCTTAACCCTTTTCTGCTGTATCATAGCTGCTCCTGCACTCTGAAACAAATGCCACTGTGCTGTAATCTAATGTACGGCAATAATAAAGAAAAAAAATATCATAATTAAAAAAAAAAAAAAATCAATTATAATAAATAATTGATCAAGATTTAGTAGTTTAACATGTTAAGAGCAAATACAGTGATATAGCTGATCTGCATTCAGACTGTAAACACAGTTAAAGGAGAAATTTGTTTTTCTTCTTTGAGCAAAGATTTTAAATGTTTTTCAGATTTTTATGTAGTTATCCATAGTAGTGACATACTGGTGATGTTTGGCACCGGGAACTTTTAGGACACTTCTTTTGTCCGTTGTTTATATTCAAGACATGTTAGACACATTAACACTGTATTGCCAAAAGTTTTGGGACACCCCTCCAAATCATTGAATTCAGGGGTTAGGGCTTGGCCCCTTAGTTCCGGGTGAAAGGATAGAACAGCTTTGGGATGAATTAGAGCGGAGACTGTGAGTCAGACCTTCTCGTAGACGTCCCAGTTTTGTCCTGGCTCACAGTCTCCTCTCTAATTCATCCCAAAGGTGTTCTATCAGGTTGAGGTCAGGACTCTGTGCAGGCCAGTCAAGTTCCTCCACACCAAACTCACTCATCCATGTCTTTATGGACCTTGCTTTGTGCACTGGTGTACAGTCATGTTGGAACAGGAAGGGATCATCCCCAAACTGTTCCCACAAAGTTGGGAGCATGAAATTGTCCAAAATGTCTTGGTATGCTGAAGCAGAGCGAAAGAGTTCCTTTCGCTGGAACTAAAGGGCCGAGCCCAACCCCTGAAAAACAACACCAGAATTCAGTGATTTGGAGGTGTGTCCCAAAACTTTTGGCAATATAGGGTATATAGATATTTATGAAGCGGTCATGAATTATATGCAGTTATTTAGACCACTTCTAGGAAACAAACCACGTTTGATTCTATGGTTATTAAAATGATAACAAACGATCTTAAACCTTATAATGTTAGTTTTCTTCTTCGAATATTTCAATATTATTAAGTAACTAGAGAAATTTCAGACTTCGAACATGCCCTCGATTCAACCTGGTTATTTATTCACTGAGCTTCTGCACACTTTATTAAAATGTGTGACAAAAATATCTGAGGTGTCAAGTAGATAACAATGACGCACTTACTGTTTACAATGGACTCGGCACTACTTTGTACATATGGAATGTTTTTTCTTTTATAGTGGAGTTTATTTCTGCATGTTTTCCACAGGATGTCCCATGAGGTTCCGTTTATTTTTCCAAGGATTCAGGTTAATAATAGATTCTTTCTGCGATCACGGTTTAAGCAAACACTTTCTCTGGACCAATCAGCATGCTCCAATGGACTGCGCCAAAATTTTTTTAAATAGACAACATGCCAAATCCTTGATTTCTACCCTTACACTTCGAGCCCCTTGTACACTGTAAGCACACTACACCGTTTCCCTCAGCATCCCATGTTTACTTATATTAATCCAATATCAGCCTCATAAACTCTTTATATCCTTTTTAACCTGGCTGTAAAGCAGCAGTTGCGTGTACCCATCAGCACTTTCCATCGACTGACATCCCTCAGCCTGCTGTTAATGTGCGGCCCAATGAGAACCCTTTAAAAAGACGTCGATGCTTTACGATAATGGACGGCAGCTCCGAGCGCTTCAATATTTTATGCGCACTTGGAAAACATCAGTCTGACATCCCCCAAAGAGAAGGAGCAAACCCCCAACCAGCCGACTGAGAGCTAGCATGCTAATTGCATCGAATTACGACATAGACAGCAGTAAATGGCGGAGAATGCTAAGAGGGGGACCATTATAGGTTGAGAGTGCAGGATCAATTAAAGTTAGCGTGGCTTTCAGACACTCTCTCTCTCTCTCTCTCTCTCTTTCTTTCTCTCTCTTTCTCTGTCTCTGTCTTTCTGGAAATGGATGATCACACAGATGGAGAGCACAGCTGGAGAGTGCTCGCTGACTCAACTTCCTGTTAGATGGCCAGAATGCTATGTTATAGACTGGTTTTCGAAGGAAGCCAGAGTAGAATCGAATCCTTTGGCTGTTTCAACAGTACTGTAGATACTTGGGTGTGTTAGCATTCTGCAAAGTGCGTACAGTTAGATAAACATGTTGTATTGGCTTTAGCCATTTGCTACATTAACCAGTAGCTCCAGTGATACAGTGATGTGGTTTATATTTGTTTACCTTTATATGAAAAACAGTAAGTCAGAGGGAAGGAAATTAAGCAAAGTTACTTCACTTCTAGTTATTGAATCCACATTTCATGAACTCTGTAGGTCAGTTTTTGTTCAACCTTTTATGAGGCATGGCACATATATTTAAAAAAAAAATCCCACGGCACACCACCAACCAAACATTTTACACAGTATATACACTGATCAGGCATAACATTATGAGCACTGAGAGGTGACGTGAATAACACTGATGATCTCCTCATCATGGCACCTGTTAGTGGGTGGGATATATTAGGCAGCAAGTCAACATTTTGTCCTCAAAGTTGATGTGTTAGAAGCAGGAAAAATGGACAAGTGTAAGGATTTGAGCGAGTTTGACGAAGGGCCAAATTGTGATGGCTAGACGACTGGATCAGAGCATCTCCAAAACTGCAGCTCTTGTGGGGTGTTCCCGGTCTGCAGTGGTCAGTATCTATCAAAAGTGGTCTAAGGAAGGAACAGTGATGAACCGGTGACAGGGTCATGGGCGGCCAAGGCTCACTGATGCATGTGGGGAGTGCGGGGCCCGTGTGATCCGATCCAACAGACAAGTTAATGCTGGTTCTGATAGAAAGATGTCAGAATACACAGTGCACAACGGGTCAGGGCTGTTTTGGCAGCAAAAGAAGGAACAACACAATATTAGGCAGGTGGTCATAATGTTATGCCTGATCGATGTATAATGAAAGATGTAATCTCTCAATTGTGAAACCTGGGATCTCTCATTCACCATTGTGTGTTTTTTTTTATTTTTTATTAGAGTTACCTGTTTCTCAGAACCTGTGTTCACGCAGGTGTACAAAATAGTCTGCGTTCTTATTTCTATTGTCATGAATTAACAAGGTCATTATTGCGCTAGCTACTGGTGTGGAGGAGTATTTCCATTACTCTGCCTGTCACTACATCGGATGCACAGGCGTTCGGCAATGGCAAATTATTTGTAGTAAATAAATAATAATTTTTTTTGGACCAGTTTAGTTTAATTGGATAATTTCCCACGGCACACCTGACCATCTGTCACAGCACAGTGGTTGAAAATCGCTGCTTTAGGTAATGGTATTTATAAAATAAGCTCTATTTAGACTTTTTTTTACCTCAGGAAAATAATAAAACTACAGAAAATCAGCTTTGGATCAAGCGTCAGTGTCATAAATGTAGTTTTCAACTTCAAGTCGTTTTCTAGTCAACAGCTTTTCTGTTAGTTTCTCTGTACTGAGAAACCTGTACATTTATTCACCTGGTAATCGATAAGGGTGTAATAATTTCTGTACAATATCAAAAATCTGATAAAAATAAAGTGTATCTAAATATGTACAGCAAATAGTATATCTAAATATTTGGCATTCGGTATTTCAGTGTTTCTCTACTTTTATTTGGTGCTTAGTTTGTTGGATTCTGTAGAATCGGAAATTAGAGCACATACACTATAGTGGTGATGGTTCGAGATTAGATGTGAAGACACTGGATCATGGATTTAAAGTCTCTTTGTTGGTTTTCTATATTCAATTTAAAATAATTTCGCTTAGTTTTAGTTCTCTTTTTTGTTTCAGGTATTGTTTTATAATCGTTTTGATTTGTTTTGACATCTTTTTGTCTGAGTTTTGTTTTAAAAATCTTCTTGTTTGAGGATTTTAAAATATTTTCTGCTTGTTTTTTTGTTTTGACTTTTTTGTTTGATTTAAAGTTGTTTTTGTTCAGTATGTGTTTTGATTTAAAAACTCTTAGTTTTGATTATTGTTTTGAGGATTTGTTTTGAGGATTTGTTTTGAGGATTTGTTTTGTTTTTGTTTTCTATATTGTTTTACAAGATCCCTTTTGTTTACTTTTAAGTATTTTTTCAAAATCTCTTTGTTTTGAGTATTATTTTATAATCGGCTTTGGTTCGTTTTGCTCATCGTTTTTAAAAGTATTTCTGTTTTTCTTTTTGGTTCGTTTTGATTTCTTTTTAGCATTTTTTTTGTGTTTTGTTTACATATTTTTTTGAATCATTTTTGCTTTGTTTTGTGTGTTATTTGGAAAGATTTCTCCTCTTCCATCCAGCATTCTTTGCCCTAAACTTCCTTGCTGGTTTCAAAAGCCCCCCATCCCCCCCCCCACCGTTTCTACACACATTCTCTCCCACAGTGTATTACACTTTTGGCTCAGAAGATTGTTGGCCTGGTGACGCTTGCGAAAGCCTTGCTTTCATTCACCGCACCTGCCTTTGAAAGCCTATTCAGATGTAACCTAGGCTGCGGTCATTGAAGGCTAGTTCACTGGACAGTGGAGATATCATTTATCAGCTGTGACTGTGGAGGGAATAATACAGCGATGAGTCACACAGAGAAACTGGGAGAATGCTATCAGGCGCTGGTTGAATCAATGGCAGGATGTGTGTGGGTTGTGTTAAAACAGGCCTATATTTTATGCCAGTTATCGGCGTGTAGGATGGAGCAGATGCTGCTCTGCTTTCTGTGCCCGTGCTCCACTTTTAAAAGACGTGTTTTATGTTACGACCGGAACGCTGTGGACCACGTTAATGGCGTTGAGGTGCAGGTTGTATCTCATCAAATGAATCCGACCGTGCTACGAGGCTATCTTTAGCCATGACGGCATGATGGTGGTGTTGTCTGACTTCGCTGAGATCGGACCTCTCTGCTGACACTCCTTGCATGAAATATTAACACCTTTACCGTTTGTTTGCACCGTGCCCTCTATCTAACCTCGCATCGACCTATAAGCAGTCATTTATAGAGCTCGCATGACAACATGACATAATCTTTATTCCTAACGCACCAATGATATCCGTCCTCACGTTTTGCACCTCCGTGCCTATAAATGTACTCCGATTCTGCAATCCGAGCCCCAAAAATAGCTCTGAACCAAAATATACAGCAGAAATAGAAAAGAGTGTTGAGTTACCTACAAAGTGCCAATACCACAGACTAAGAGCGCAAGATAAGATCAGATTGAATGCAGACGCGTCCCTAAGATGTTATTTAAGCCTAATCAGTTTTAAAAGCTTAAACCGAACCATTGAAGATTATTCCATCCTCCAGCCCACATCCTCCAGGCTGAGATGGAGAGGCTTCTGTTACCACATAGTATCAGCTGGACACAGTGAAAGCTCCGTGCTTTACTTCCTGTTTATTATACTGCATTGTTGTGACACCAAAATTGGGTTTTTTAATTGATTCATTTATTTTTAATGTCACATGAAATGCGCATCCTTTCTAGTGTAGGGAATACAACACACTGTTATAGTAAAATGCTCTCAAAGTGTTTTTCCACTCCAGTTTGACAGCAATTACAATTGTTTATTTATTTGTTTATTATGTTGTTTATTGTTATAAACCTGTAACTGAGAATTAATAAACACCTCACACCACTCAGATTTGAAAAGTCAACAGGACTAGGATACACACACGCGCAAATATTTAGGAACGTATACTCGCACTCTTTATATTTGTACCTCATTTATTGCGGGTTCGAGCCGAGCGTGTGTATTGTAACCGTTATTATGACCAGGAAAGATGTCTGCTTCTTAATCCCTGCACACTATGACCTGGCATTAGCATAAACACAAAATAAAATGGAAATGTGGAGGCTTATAGGTTATGTAACGGGAGTGTGTGTGTGTGTGTGTGTGTGTGTGTGTGTGTGTGGATGTGCAGCCGTCATCAGCGATACTAGCGATCCATACATACTGCAGGATGTTATTAAATTCCTCAAGACTGGATCTGCTGCGGCGTTGTGATGCTGTGGATGAATATTTGATTAGCATGTTCTGGATATCGTGTCGTCGTTGTCGTCGTACATGGGAATGTAATTTTAACCGAAAATGCTGCATATGAATCATAATCTGGGTATATGTGATGTGAGAGTGTGAAAGATTAGCTTTGCTGCTTTGGATACTGAACCAGGGTATAGGTTCGACATTCGAGAAGTCATGAGCTCTAATGAATTATTATTTTGTGAAAGATTAGTAATTAGCGAGGAGGAAAACAACTTATGGATTTTCCTGTGCCCTTTTGCTCCTCATCAGTAGATCAGTCGATCGTCCCTTTACTGGGATCAGTTTATGGCAACAGAGGTAAAGCACAGCGGACAATACAGTTTTCTTCGCCAGGTTAAGGTTGCCAGATCTCCCACCCACACCTGATCGTCCTCGTAACTCCACTGCAACCCCTCGAAGACACGTGGCACTGGGAAGCTAAGTTAAAATCCAACGAAACACAACACTGCTCTAAGATCAGCTTTCTTCTTCCTTCCATACTCCTCTTTCTTCCATTCAGCTCCAGGATCAAACTGACCCCGAGTCAGTCACTGCACTGACCTTCAACAGTCCCCGAGCTGAGAAGATTACCATTTTGTCCTGGAGAAAGAGGCCGGGTTAGATGGAGCCACGCTGTAGCTTGTACCTGGTCTGGTGTAGTTGCAAGAAGCCCATATATGATAGAAAAGTTATAAAATTAAAAAAAGAGACATTTACAGTATAAAATAATAACGATAAAAGGAAGTGTAAATCCATTTAAATGAATAAATGAACAATTCAGTCAGTAATAAATTGACTGTACATTAATTGAAACAAAATCAAATTAATTTACCAAACTATAATTAACCCTGATACTTCTTTAAACATTTTTTATTTGGACTTTTCCTTAGAATAGAATAGAATAGAATAGAATAGAATAGAATAGAATAGAATAGAATAGAATAGAAAAGAAAAAAAATGAAAATTGTATGTTTTTTTTTATTTCATGTAATCAATTTAATTCATATATTTAGCAAATAACTTACCACTTCAAATATTTATGTAGAATTTTAGAATTTAATAGAATGTATATAATAATAATAATAATAATAAAGAAAGAAAGAAATGTTATGTATTTATTTGTTTGTTTATTTATTTATTAAGTAAATAAAGAAATATAATAATTAGTTATATAAAAATATAATGTTGTTGTTGTTATTATTATTATTATTTATTGTTTTTTGCACCTTTTTTAAAGTCACCTTGAGATTAGTCTGCACCAGCTAGTGTTTACATCTTTAATATATTTTTAATATATCTCCATCTTTCAGATTTCATTTTGATGATCAAGCAGGAAAAAGATGGTGTTGAACGTTTTGATTAATGAGACTCAGTGTGAAATCCCATCCATTTATTTCCTCTGGTTTTAGCCTCTGGTTGTAAAAGCAATGCTGCATCCTCGCTCCTCAAATAAACAAATGCTGTTATTTCCTTTACCATCTTAGCTGCTAAGATGTGAGTCTTTAATCTGAGGCCAGGAAAAGGCGAACTTCAGTGTGTGTGTGTGTTACGGAGTGATGTCATGTTGAAAGGCAACAAGTCTAACGCAAGCTGACATTTCCAGCACTCGTGTTCTTTCTCTTTTCCCTTTTCTCCTCTCACAGTTCCTCTCTCCATTCCTGCACTCAGTACGTCTAAGCCGCTCAGGCGCTAAGCTCAATCCTGAGCTTTAAATCTTTCAGCTCGAACGCAGGGCAGCGAGCAGGTGACTCGGCTTCTCAGCGGTGGCTTTCCTGCTCGTGTTTACATGCAGGGTGTGAAATGAACAACCAGCCAAAGCTTCAGCGGTAGCATGTGACATCAAGTCTGATTCAATGGCAATGGCATAATATGCAAAATAATTCATCTGTGGCAATCATGGAACATCTCTTTTCTGAACAAAATGAGGCACAATGCAGAGAAGTGTGCAAGTCTTGGTGCTCAGTGCTCCCACAGCTGAACTGCTCTGAATATGCGTCAGCTTTTCTGCTGCTTCTTTCAGCTGTTCCATGATAATAAAGTCTTTAATGCGCCTTGGTAGTTACATTAACATGCAAGCATATGGATCAAATGATCTGCTGGGGCGACCCCAAACAGGGAGCAGCCGAAAGAACAACAACAAACTCAAGAGGAAAAGATGCTGGTGAGGAATTACTGTTAATGGTGGTGGTAGCTCAAGTGGTTAAGGCTCTGGGTTGTTGATTGGAAGATCAGGGTTCAAGCAGCACCGTCAAGCTGCAATCGTTGAGCCCTTGAGCAAGGCCCCCATCTCACTCTACTTCTGAGGTGCTGCATTATGGCTAACCCTGAGCTCTGACCCCAACCTCCAAGGATGGGATATGTGAAGAAAGAATTTCACTGTGCAGTAATGTATATGTGACAAATAAAGGATTCTTAGCTACTTAACTCAAGCTAGCAAATTAGCTGTTTCTTTCCCCATGCCAAATTCCAGGCTTGACCCGTGGTTGACCCGATATTTTACTAAGCGTTTTGTACACCAGCTAGTCGTGCAGGATGAGACGTGATGAACATGTGCTTAGCTTTTTCCATCACTTTTCCAAGACATTTAGTTTTTCTCTTGAATGCGAGTACTCTTTGACGTTCACTCACTCGTACTTTTTCCTTTCCGTGCACATGAATACGTTGCAGTAGGTTATGGTTTTGGTTTAGAGTGTCTGGATTGTGTAAGTATGGAATTTTATTTTAGCTTCACATAGCTCTGAGGTCATGGGTTAGATCAGTGTGTTCTCTTTAAACTTGGCGAGAATCCCAGTAAATTTACTGATCACATCCTGGCAAAGGTCTTTTTTGCCGTTGGTTTTCTGCAGTGCCACACCAGCGTGTGTGTGTGTGTGTGGGTGTGAGGTGAAAGGGCCACCATGCACTCTCTTTTGTGTGTGTGTGTGTGTGTGGGCACTCAGATCTGGCTAGACTACAAGATGAGTCCCTGTTTCACACGTAGTGAGCGAGAGGAAGAGATGGAGAGATACACCGACAGTGAGATAATGGACCGAATACCAATGAGCCCAGTCTTAAGCGCTGTCCCGATTGTCCTGCAGCTTCTGCAACATGATCAGAATGTGTCTCAGTTGTCCAAAAGTCTGTGAGTGTAATAACTGAGCAGGTGGTGAAATTTTGATGTGGTGTGTTATCATGCTGGGGGTAGGCATTAGGAGAAGGTTAAATTGTGGTTATACATGGCCAGCAACAATACTCAGATGGGATGCAGCATTAAAACGATGCTCAGTTGATATTAAGGGGTACAATGAGTCCCAAGAATACTCGTCACACCATTACACCACCAGCCATGGCAAGTTAGAGGCATGGCTTCATGGTGCAGGTGCCAAATTAATTAATTACTTTTATTTTATTTTATTTTATTTTATTTTATTTTATTTTATTTTATTTTATTTTATTTTATTTTATTTTATTTTTAAACAGTAGTCATAAAGTATATTTTTTTAAACCTTGATTGCTCTGCTTTAGTATTTTATTTTATTTTTACACAAAAGTCATAAGGTATGTTTTTCAAAACTAATTTGATTGCTCTGCTTTAGAATTTTATTTTATTTTATTTTATTTTTAAACAATAGTAGTCATAAGGTATGTTTTTCAAACCTTAACTGATTGCTCTGCTTTAGTATTTTATTTTATTTTATTTTTAAACAATAGTCATAAGGTATGTTTTTTTCAAACCTTGATTGCTCTGCTTTAGTATTTTAATTTATTTTATTTTTCTTGGGTCTTCATTTGAACCTCAGGTTGTCAGTAGGCGACTTCTGCTCTAGATGTCGTAGCTCAAATCTGATCTCACTGATATGAATCAATAATAAGTTATTGTATTTTTTCCACTTACTGCTTGTCAGATATTATCTTGCCTTCTGGCACAATGAGGTAAACATCAACTTTTGGTCTTGTTCATAAATTTACCTGAAAAATTCCCACAGATTATATCTCTACTGCGGTTTTCAACTTGTTTGACCAAAAAACTTGTGGACTGTGTATGGAAATGTGGGTAGCCAATCAGATTGCAACCTTGCTTGAGTAACAATTCAATAGCTGTGTGGGCGGAGCCTCTAAACCCGAGACGCTGACTTTCCTAATATAGAAGTTTGTTCTGATCCTTGGTATTGAACCACGGCCAGATTCACCTTTGTGATTTAGAGACCATAAACTAATTTGGAAAGCCAGTGAGGGAGAGCTGAAAGTTATTTTTTAGTTCCTTTTTCAGATGAAAGTGATGCTTTATTGCATGGAGTGGCAACAAAAGTTTGATGCAGCAAACTACACACACACACACACTCGTACACTAGCAAACAGCAGTGATGGATGACCACGCACGTTTGCTTTTGTCACATGACTTAATTACACCCATCTGCTGATGTTTATAAGTAACATGAGCCGCTTCCTTCTCGTCATCATGTTTTGCTGTCGTAAGCATCCATGCTGTCTGTTAGTATATGTCCTGCTCTCTGTGTTTAATGCATGTCTACATGTATATCATGTTTCACCCATGACCGTCATCCAGATCGTCCTGTCCCTGTCCCTGAACATGTCCTGTCCTGTGTTATGGGAGTGATGGCTTGCTGTTTTATGGTGGATATAAGTGCAGGGCTCACACACACACACACACACATATGGAGGGGGAGAGAGAGAGATGGGGAGAGAGAGAAAGAGAGAGAGAGAGAGAGAGAGAGAGAAGGGGGCGGGGGGGAGAGTGAGAGAGACATGGGGTGAGAGAGAGGAGAGGGAGAGAGGGAGAGGAAAGGGGGAGAGGCATAGGAAGAGAGATATAGAGAGAAGGTGGAAGAGAGAGAGAGAAAGAGAGGGGGAGAGAGAGAGGAAGATAGGGAGAGAGTAAGAGAGAGAGAAGGGGGAGAGGAGAGGGAGACAGATATAGGGAGAGAGGAAGTTGGGAGAGAGAAAGAAAAAGAGAGAGAGAGGAAGATAGGGAGACAATAAGAGAGAGAGAAGGGGGAGAGGAGAGGGAGAGAGAAAGAGAGAGGGGGGGGAGAGAGAGAGAGAGAGCTTCAGCACTTGGCCATTTGAACGTCACGCTTCTCAAATTCAATTTCAAGCTCTAAAGTCTTTCCTGAGTGATTGAAACTCCAAGCTCCTCCACCTGCTGCTTTTAGTCTCACTAAACTCCTGAAAGCCCACACTGGAGCTCCTGAACACTCACCTACTTTAATCCAATAAACTCTAAACTATTACCATCATACCGTGAGCTGAACACAGGAAGTAAGAAGTACTGACTCTGTGACAGGATTCAGATCTGTTTCAGACGGAATAGAAATAAATGAGTGTGTACTTCAGAGATGTGTTAACACTTACAGCACAGTTTCTTATGATGGACCTGTGGTGTGAAAATGACTGGAAAATTCACTCTATTATGGCAGTGTGTGTGTGTGTGTGTGTGTTTGGGTGAAGTAGAGCTGGCACCAGAGAGGTGTGTAAGTTTAGCTGCTCGGCTGGTCAGTTGGTAGGTAGAGCTGTGTGTGTGTGTGTGTGAGTGTGTGAACATGGTGCACGTGTAATCCGAGTGTCTTTAAAACTAGGGCACGGTGCTGCCACAACACAGCTCCATTCCCAGTCTGAGCTCCATCTTTGGTTAATGTGTGCGTGATATACGAGTGTGTGACTTTACAGCACGAGCGTGTGTGTGTGTGTGTGTTTTTAAAAAAATATTTTTAAGAAGGCAGCCGAGGGAGAGTCTGTGTATAGCTGCTCATCGTACATGAGTGATATAACCGATATAAAGATGATGTCATCATATTTTGTCATTCTTTATCTTTTATTTCTTGTATTTTATTTAACATCGGTGTGGTTTGAGAGGAAAAGCGGTAATCCTTCCTCATGTTGAACCTGATCACACCACACACTGTCTGTCTGCTTTTATTCCTCACGCAACTGAAGTCTCATAACAACTAATTCCTCTCTGATGTCATTGGTCGATGGGTTTTAACCAATCCAGTTCTTCCTGCTCTGATGTAGCGTTTCACTCACCTATAGCATCCGACTCAGACAAAACAGCATCAGGCTGTCTGTGTAAACAATAAACATGTGTCTGTGTTGTGGTGTGTGTGTGTGTGTGTGGGGGAAGGCTAGATTACACCAGAATAATGTTGACAGAGCCTCACTGACCAGTGTTAAGCTTAGTTCCATTACCACTCTTCAAACACACACACTGTCTCTGTCTCTTTCTCTATCTCTCTGTTGCACTCTCTGCCTCTCTCTGTTTCTCTCTCTCTTTCTCTGCCTCTGTCTCTCTCTGTCTCTGTCTCTGCCTCTCTCTCTCTGTCTCTCTCTGTCTCTCTTTCTACCTCTCTGTCTGTCTCTGTCTCTCTTTCTACCTCTCTGTCTGTCTCTCTGGTTCTCTCTGTCTGTCTCTCTCTGTCGCTGTCTGTCACTCTCTGTCTCTCTCTGTCTCTTTCTCCCTTTCTTTCCCTCTCTCTCTCTGTCTCCCTGTCTCACTCTCCCTGTCTCTCTCTCTGTGTCTCGCTCTCTCCATCTGTCTCTCTCTGCCTCTCTCTCTCTCACTCTCTCTTTGTCTCACTCTCTCCATCTGTCTCTCTCTGCCTCTCTTTCCCTCTCTCTGTCTCTCTCTTTCTGCTTCTCTCTGTCTCACTCAGCATTGTATTGTATTGGTTGTGAGAATGGTATCCTTTATTGTGTCTTTAGTTTTCTCACATCGTGTACAATGATGTGCGTATACACACTCTTACTGAGAAATGATTCATTTCTGAGACTTCCTGTCCAGCAGTCTCTGAGCTCTCAGTTCTTCCTTTAGCAGGAAAGCCTGAATAGACCAGGTAATATGATAAAGATGACTTTATTTTAGTGGGGAAAGAAAGAATTCAAATACCAGGAACACAAATGACCTGGCCATTAAAATCACATAAGAACATGATTAGCATGCAGGAGGAATATAAAGCGATAATGAAGCCTGTTTCCCAGCATTACATGCAAATCTTGACATATACTCCAGTTGACGTAGAGAAGCGGGAGAAGACGAACCATATGGAAGCCAGTCCCTCAGTGTAATGTGTGAAGAATAGAGCTTGATTAGTGAGAAGAAGTGCATGAAATGCTAACGGGTTGAAATTGTTCTCTCATGCTGAGCTGCATCAATTTTCCAGGCAACGGTGGCTTGCTAATGTTCCTGTGAATTAAAGCCATGACAATGAGTGATCACGCTCACCGCTTCCCAGTTGTAGCTATCTTCTTTTCCATGTTATAAGAAAGTCCGAAAAAAATGTATATCTCACATCTGATCAGACACAAAGATAAATTTATTGGATCATTCACTTTATAAATGATAAAGTAATGATGCACTAAATTCATCCTGCTGGTTTGTTAGCCGTTAAGTACGATTGCATTGTTGGATTTCTTCCCAGCTATATTTAAACAATTTCCAGTAACTACAGTAAGCCCTTACTATCTGCTGACTCTTCTGAACGGCTCATTCGGGAGAGCTGGTAATCATTCACAGGAGACCAAAACAAGTCGAGGACATTTTGAGAGTTATTGCTTTACTAATTACTTCGTTTTAGTTTCTGACGTGACTCCATGCTCCAGTCTTTCCCAGACAATAGCAATTCCAGTCATTTCTCTACTGGCTCCAGGAATATGCTGCTGAGGCAGGAAGTGAGTCTCTGACTAATGCTCTTTATGCAGTCCCTGACTCGGTGGATGATGTCCTCTAGGAGTTGTAGCTGTACCGTGGCCGAGAAGTGCAAAAATAATGAAATAACAAATCAGAAAACAAAATAACAATTTAGTAAACAAAACAACCGAACCAAAAACAAAATAACAAATCAGAAAACAAAATAACAATTTAGTAAACAAAATAACAATTTAGTAAACAAAATAACAAATCTGTAAACAAAATAACAATTTAGTAAACAAAATAACAATTTAGTACTCAAAATAACAAATCAGAAAACAAAATAACAATTTAGTAAACAAAATAACAAATCTGTAAACAAAATAACAATTTAGTAAACAAAATAATAAATCAGAAAACAAAATAACAATTTAGTAAACAAAATAACAAATCTGTAAACAAAATAACAATTTAGTAAACAAAATAATAAATCAGAAAACAAAATAATAAATCAGAAAACAAAATAACATCACAAAACAAAAAAAAACAAAATAAAGTAAACAAAATAACAATTTAGTAAACAAAATAACAAATCAGAAAACACCATAAGAAATCTATAAACAAAATAACAGAACTGAAAACAAAATAATAAATCAGAAAACAAAATAACATATCACAAAACAAAAAAAACAATTTAGTAAACAAAATAACAAATCAGAAAACAAAATAACAAATCTGTAAACAAAATAATAGAACCAAAAACAAAATAACAATTTACTAAACAAAATAATAAATCAGAAAACAAAATAACAAAACACAAAACAAAAAAAATCAGTAAACAAAATAACAATTTAGTAAATAAATAACAATTTAGTAAACAAAATAACAAATCAGAAAACACCATAACAAATCTGTAAACAAAATAACAGAACCGAAAACAAAATAATAAATCAGAAAACAAAATAATAAATCAGAAAACAAAATAAACAAAACAATTTAGTAAACAAAATAACAATTTAGTAAACAAAATAATAAATCAGAAAACAATAAAAACAAAACCAAAAACATAATAACAAATCAGAAAAAAAACAATTTAGTAAACAAAATAACAATTTAGTAAACAAAATAAATCAGAAAACAAAATAACAAATCCCCCCATGCTCATGGCAACTATTGTTTATTTCTAATTATTTTTGCCAACCCTTAATGACCCAGCTGTAGTATTATGGGCTGTTTTGTATAGATTCATGACATATAATTATATAATAAATGTAGAGAAGTTCAGGAGGATGAATACTAATGCATCGGGTAAATGGTGCTTTTACTGACATTTCTATCCATTGTTAAATACTTTGTAAAGAAAAGTTACAGGGTAATATGTAATCATTGCACCTGTGTATTTATGTGTAAGCTTTTATGTTTATTTACGAGGGTCATGGTGTATTTGTAGTCTAACTGGGGTACATTTGGGCAACTGGCAACGACTGGATTGCTTACAGAGACTGAAGTAAAAGGATAAGTGTCGAGTTTTTCGATGGCCGTAGAAAGTCTTTAGAGATTTTAGCCTTTTGTGGGAATATCCGAGAGGCATCAAGTGTGGCACCAAAAAGAGCACTTCAAAAGCAATATGAATCAAATCTAACTTTCTGATATAATTAAGCTCTTTGGGGGTAATTTGATGATCAGCGGCTTTTCAGAGAGAAATGTTATCCAGTCTTTAATTGGCTGAATGATATTCTGTAGAAGTGCAGCTGTGTAGGACATAGCTTTCATTACCCATAAGAGCTGGGAGAGAGTCACTTTCAGACTGGAAGAAGGGAAGAAGATGAATGAAAGAAAGATCTTATTAGCTAGTAAGTAAATTAATAACACTCTCTCTCTCTCTCTCTCTCTCTCTATCTCTATCTCTCTCTGTACAGTGTGCAGGGGAGGAGAACTGGGTGGACAGCAGGACCGTGTATATCGGACAGAAAGTGCCACCCCCCGGCACTGAGGCCTACATCCCTCAGAGGTTCCCCGACAACAGAATAGTCTCCTCCAAGGTCTGACATTATACTGAACCTCCTTCAACATGATTGCCATGAGAAGAGTCTCATCCCTGCACAGACTACATTAAACTTTAGTCTGTTTTTTTTTTATTATTATTAAAATTATTTTTTAAATTGTTATAAAAATTATTATTGAACTTCAGTCTATTTTTTAAAATTATTTTTTAAATGATTATTTTTTCATTTTAAAATGATTATTGTACTTCAGTCAGTTTTTTTTTGTTGTTATTATATTACAATTATTTTTTAAATTATTATTAAAATTTAATTGAACTTCAGTCTTTTCTATTATTATTAAAATTATTTTTATTATTAATATTATTTCTATATTATTATTATTATTATTATTATTATTATTATTATTAACATTGTTTTTTAACTTCAGACTGTTTATTATTATTACTATTAAAAATATTTTAAAATTATTATTAAAACTATTATTGAACTTCAGTCTATTTTTAATTATTATTAAAATTATTCTTATTAACTAATTATTAAAATTATTATTGAACTTAAGTCTTTTATTATTATTATTATTATTATTATTAACATTGTTTTGGAACTTCAGACTGTTTATTTTTATTACTATTAAAAATATTTTAAAATTATTATTAAAACTATTATTGAACTTCAGTTTATTTTTTTATTATTATTAAAATTATTTTTTTTAATTATTTAAAAAATTATTATTGAACTTCAGTCTATTTTTAATTATTATTAAAATTATTCTTATTAACTAATTATTAAAATTATTATTGAACTTAAGTCTTTTATTATTATTATTATTATTATTATTATTATTATTATTATTATTATTTTAAAAATTATTATTGAACTTCAGTCTGTTTTTTTGTACAAGTAGTGTAACATTAGATGAACAGAGAGGTGTACCAAAAGAAGAGGTAGTGTAAAAGTGTTGTAGTGTAAAACCGGTGGTGTAGATGGTGGCCAAGGTGTAAAATTGGGGGCAAGGTAGTGGTGTAAAATGGGGGAAATTGTAAATTTGGTAGAAAGTGTCAAATAAAAGAAACGGTGGTGGAAATGGCTTAAAAATAAATGTGTAAAATTGGTATAATGATGAAAAATATAAAAAAAGAGGTATAAGTAATGGAAAGTGGTAAAGAGTGTATATAATGGGGTAAAATAGTGGCAGGTAGCATAAAATTGTTCAGAGGTAGTGTTTGTAATTAGGAGAGAAAAGTAGCATATTTTGAAGAAATTATTGATAATTTTCCCTGTAATCATGGTGTTTTCCATCTTCCTACAGTACACCTTTTGGAACTTCATTCCAAAGAATTTGTTTGAACAGTTTAGAAGAATCGCAAATTTCTACTTTCTCATCATCTTTCTCGTTCAGGTGAGCCTCAGTGAAACAAAGTCTGTTTAGCAGCAGTGTCCTGCTTGGGACAAGCCGGCTGATAGACTCTCATTTATCTCTGTCTCTGTCTCTCTCTCTCTCTCTCTCTCTCTCTCTCTCTCTCTCTCTCTGCAGTTAATCATCGATACTCCCACCAGTCCCATCACCAGTGGCTTACCACTTTTCTTTGTCATCACTGTAACTGCTATTAAACAGGTAAACAAATGAAATACCTTGGGTTTCTTTCTCTCTCTTTAAAAATAATAATAATTACTTATTACTTGTAATTATAATAATAATTAATATTATTGTTGTTGTTGTTATTATTGTTGTTGGTGTTGGTGGTAGTAGATTATTACTCCATCTGAGTGATTAAACATTTATAAATAATTTTAAAGAAATAAATGAATGATTTAGTTTTAAGTATTTTTTCAACTAATAGATTAGTTTTATTTTTTATTTTTTTAATAGACATTTGCAAGTTTTCTGCCTTTTTTGAAAGAATGTTGTTGTTGAAATTGTCTGCAACCATCATCAAGATATTTTATATACATGTCTTTGCACCTTGTAACTCTGGATTTTTGTTCTCTCTCGCTCTTCCTCTCTCTAACTCTGTCCATCCATCCATCCATCCATCCATCCATCCATCCATCCCTTTCTCTCCCTCTCTCTCTGTCTCTCTGTCCATCCATCTCTCTCTCCCTCTCTCTCTGTCTCTCTCTCCCCTGTACAGGGCTATGAGGACTGGCTCAGGCACAAGGCGGACAAAGCCATCAACCGATGTCCAGTCCAAGTCGTCCAAAAAGGCAAAGTGGTTCGCAAGCAGAGTCGCAATCTGCAGGTCTGAATCTTGAAGGAAAAACACGCCACATATCAACACTGCACACGGTCATATGTTGCGTCAGTCATTTCTCGCCCGCGGGGTTGCTGCTGACATAACACTACGCTGTAAAAAAAAAAAAATACGTGTCAAAGTGTCAAATGAAATGCTTTAAGAAGGACGTTGACCTTTAGCACTGACACTGGCTCTGTGTATTCCCATTTATAAGGAAGTCATTATAGTCAGGAACCGAGGCTTTGTGTGAGCTAACTGGAGAAAACTATCCACTCTTCTCGGCTGTAATGCGATTCAGCGGACAGAATCGTCTCAGTTTGTGTTGGTCAGCTGAGGTTTGGCACGATGACAGACAGACTGTGCAGCGGCGTGTACACAAGTTCACACTGAGGTTATTCTCATTGCAGATACATCAGAGTCTCTATATCAGAAAATCTAGAAAGCCTGTGCTGTGACTTAGAAATATGAAAAACGGTATTTGTGCTTTAAATAGTTCAGGATTGCCTTTTTTAACCTTTTGTCCAGTTAGAGTCATTTCTTAGAGCAATTAATGGAATTAAAAACACAGGAATACACTCCTGTGTATGTCAGCCTGGTGAAGTTAACTAGCCTTTATTTGTCACATATACATTACTACACTGTGAAATTCTTTCTTCTTATATCCTATCCTTAGAGGGTTGGGGTCAGAGTGCAGGGTCAGCCATGATGCATGATGCAGGAGTTGGGAGCCTTGCTTAAGGGCCCAACAGTGGCAGCTTGGCAGTGCTGGGGCTCGAACCCTGATCTTCCAATCAACAACTCAGAGCCTTAACCTCTTGAGCTATCTTCAGCTCATGTGAGATGTCCATAGACAAGGAGATTTTTGTGTAGGGAGGAAAAACACTTGTCATGCATAACTCATTTACACTGGAAGTCTAAGGGCAAATAAACATGAACTGTAGCTGTTATGCATTGATAACAAGGCTTTTATTCAATTTGATCCAGATTTCTAACACTAGAAAAATACATTATAGTGTAAACACCTCTCCGTCTGATGGGAGGAGCTTCATCCCACATGCCATCAGACTCCGTAACACTGAAATGTCCATCTTACAAATCTCTTAGGATTCCTTAAAGACTTACGTACTTCATTAAAACTCTACACATTGCACTTTATTGCTCCTACATGCACGTTAATACACTTACATGCAGCATAATTGCACATCATTCTACTATATGTAACATCTAAATCATATTTTATTACCTCTTTTTCATTCTTCTTATTTCTATTCTATTCTATTTTTACCCTAGATCTAACATTTTGGATTTATTTTATATGTACAGTCTAATCTTGATTTTTATTCTAAATAATTCATTCTAGCAAAATGTTGTGTGAAAACATTCATTGACGGAATTCAACAACTGCCCCAAGTCCTACGTTATAATCAAACAGCGCTTCTGTTCTTCCTCTGCACTCACATGCTTTTCTACTAAACAGTGAAGAATCCCGAACATGTGATCTCAGTAAAAGTAGAATGATCAATGAACACATATTTTAATGCACTGTTTTGCTCTTAACAACGCTAGGCAATGCTTTTATTTAGGAATTTACAAGCATAACGATCAAGCATAACATTAGGTCCAATATTGGTGTTGGTCCCCCTTTTTCTGCCCAAACAGCCCTGGCCCGTCATAAACTGTGTATTCTGACACCTTTCTATCAGAACCAGCATTAACAACTTCAGCAGTTTGAGCAACAGTAGCTCGTCTGTTGGATCGGATCACACGGGTCAGTCTTCACTCCCGTCAATGAGCCTTGGCCGTCCATGAACCTGTCACTGGTTCACCACTGTTCCTTCTTTGGACGGCTTTTGATAGATACTGACCACTGCAGACCGGGAACATCCCACAAGAGCTGCAGTTTTGGAGATGCTCTGATCCAGTGGTCTAGCCATCACAATTTGGTCCTTCGTCAAACTCGCTCAAATCCTTACACTTGTCCATTTTTCCTGCTTCTAACACATCAACTTTGAGGACAGAATGTTCACTTGCTGCCTAATATATCCCACCCACTAACAAGTGCCATGACGAGGGGATAATCAGTGGTATTCACGGCACCTGCTGGTGGTCATAATGTTATGCCTGATTGGTGTATGTATTTAGGAGACTTCCAATATGACCAGTGAAATCCTGGAGTTCTTATTAAGTAATAAAATGAAGGATCTCATATAGCTGCTGCTGTTGTTGCTATAGTTAAAATATTGTATTGTATTCTATTGTTGTAATACTATAAAAATACCTTCCTTGATCTTGCCATTAAAATAGCCAGTGATGCCGGCATGGTGTTAAAAGGACAATAAACGAACTGTTCTGCTTCAGTACAGAGAAACAAAGTTCTTGTTTTGCTGGAATATTTCATTAGCACGTGTTTGACCGTAATAGGAATTTTTAAAAATCCCACGTGAATAAATATGTTAAATATGCACACAAACACGGTCCTGATGCACACTTCTATTCTGAAATGTTATTTAAGGACATGATGGACAGAACCCGAGTATGCATTTAGATGCAGTTTATGCAATTTATTTTCCTCGTAATCCAGTCAGCATCTATAATCTGTTACGCAACACTCAATCTCCTCCGATCGCTGACGGCGCCCCAGATCCGCCCATCATCCGAATGATAGATTTATGTTGGCGTATGTATTTGTGTGTTTAACATGAGGCAGTTAGGATGTTAAATCATAGTGTTTAAACATCCATTGTTCATGTCATTTTCGCTACAGCCGGCGTTGGCTGTGGTCCAGAGTGCAGCTCAGAGTGTGAATAGGGTCTGTGTTGGGCTTGGATAAGAGCATGCTACTGACATCATAGCTCTGCAGAACAATGATTTATTTTTCCCTCAGCTTGATTTTCTTTAGTCTATACACATATGCATTAGAACCGGAATAAGGAGGACAACAATTGAATCAATATGCGATTTCATGAATGTTAATGGTGTACGTCTGTGCGTGGCAGGTGGGTGACGTGGTGCTGGTGAAGGAGGATGAGACGTTCCCTTGTGACCTGATCCTGCTTTCCACCAGCAGAGACGATGGCACGTGTTTCGTCACCACTGCCAGCTTGGACGGCGAGTCCAGTCACAAGGTGATTAAAACACAAAGCAGTGTGTGTTACAATACTCACAGTGCTCTAGGAGCTGGAGTGAGAAGTGGCTCAGCTGCTGAGTCTGCAGGAAAAATAATACTTTATGTTGATTGGTTACTTTTTTTTTCTTTCTTGTAGTTGTAGTTGAATTGAGCTGTAATTTGAGCTGATGGAACTGAAATTGAGTTTGTTAGACTCTGTGTGTGTGTGTGTTCTTGGCATGCTAACTGCTCACTGTTGTGCTCTTCTCTCCACACAAAGACCTATTATGCAGTTCAGGACACCAAGGCCTTTAATACAGAGAAGGAGGTGGACCAACTGCAGGCCACGATAGAATGTGAACAACCCCAACCAGACCTCTACAAGTGAGTACTTACCCTCGCCATATAAGCGACTCAACCTCCGCAACTCAAATGTCACCATTGTGTGTGGCTGCTAGACACACAATCTACAGTATCAAAAACTCACACTTGTGTCACACATCACATATAATTATATAGAACAGTAAAAACATTTAGCAGCTGAGCTTTAATACACAACGGTCATTACCAGTAAACAACGGGCTATTAATGAATCAGGGATATCAATTACCGAACCTTTATTTAGCTCTGTTTAGGGTTGGTTTAAATGGTGACCATGAAAAGCACACAAATGCTGTTTTTTTTTCTTTCTGATGTACCCTTAATGAAAAGCGTCAGTCTTCCTCATACATGAGCTCACAGAGCTTCCCTTAGCACTCGGGCAAGACGCGAGTGTTGTATCATCAGAACAGTTTGCGACCTCGGTGAAGGTTGCACAATTCATTCTTTATTACACTATATTCTAGCTGAGTGAAAATGAATTGCATTTGCTAGCTAGATGAATTACCTGAGATTGAAAAGGGCTACAATAAGGCAGAAGGCAGAGCAGCAGCTAATTTTACTTAAAGCTGTAAGCAAAGTACTTTTTTTTGCACCTGAAATTTTGCTGTTTATGACCTGCAGTAAAGTGTCTGAACGTCAATAATAATATACTGGATAAAAGCTGTTATCACTCAACTAGTGTCTAGTCATTTTTCTCACCTAGCCAGTGCATGATATAGGTTATACACTGACCAGGCATAATATTATGACCACCTGCTTAATATTGTGTTGGTCCCCCCTTTTGCTGCCAAAACAGCCCTGACCCGTCCTGCACTGTGTATTCTGACACCTTTCTATCAGAACCAGCATTAACTGCTTCAGCAATCTGAGCAACAGTAGCTCGTCTGTTAGATCGGATCACACGGGCCAGCCTTCACTCCCCACGTGCATCAGTGAGCCTTGGCCACCCATGACCCTGTCACCGGTTCACCACTGTTCCTTCCTTGGACCACTTTTGGACCACTTTTGATACTGACCACTGCAGACCGGGAACACCCCACAAGAACTGCAGTTTTGGAGATGCTCTGATCCAGTCGTCTAGCCATCACAATTTGGTCCCAAATCCTTCGCTTGCCAATTTTTCCTGCTTCTAACACATCAACTTTGAGGACAAAATGTTCACTTGCTGCCTAATATATCCCACCCACTAACAGGTGCCATGATGAGGAGATAATCAGTCAGAGGTAATCACGTCACCTCTCAGTGGTCATAATGTTATGCCTGATCAGAGTATCTATATAAAATACATCAGAGTGATAATCCTGACAATTGCATGGAGCAGGGGTTTTAATATACGTATAAATAAATTATATATGTAAAATACATGTCACACAGTGCTAATCCTGACAATGTACAATAACTGTACAATACATGAGCATGCTCTCAGACCCATAGCTTGATACCAGTATCGTTATCGACTTCTTATTTTATGCTTCTCTCTGTCTCTGTCTAGATTTGTGGGACGCATCAATATTTATTTGGACCGAGATGAGCCCATTGCGAGGTGAATCCATACACAGGCAGCTGACCCTAATTAAAGGAGTTTGTGTGTGTACAAGAAAGATAGAATGTGCAATATTGAATTCTGCAGGACGATTTTATAGCCTTCAAAGAGCACATCTCTATTGGAGTAAAGCCTAAAGTTAACATATCTGAGCCAGCAGTTTGCCATCTGCTTTGTGAGATGCAATCCATTTCGCTGTATTCCTCTCACCTTTTTAAAATTCCGGCAAAGTGCCCATCCGCTGGTACGTGTATACTGTACTGAATTTAATCTCTGCTTTTAGACCTCTGGGCTCAGAAAACCTGCTGCTGCGAGGGGCCACGCTGAAAAACACCGAGTTCATATACGGTAATAAAAATGCGGTTTCCTGCAATCTTAGCAATCTCTAAAGAGCAACAAGCTAATAAAGTTTACCGTGTGCTTGTCATTGGAATAGTGTTCTTCATGCTACGTATTTTTGTCGCACTTCGGAGTCGAATATTTTCCTGCAACAGAACCTCTCAAGGGTTTTATTCCTTTTATACTACAGAAGCTTGCCAAGAATAGAAGCAAGGCAAATTCCTCCAGCCTGAGGACTTTTATCTGTGGAAAACTGACAAAGCACTGACACAAGTGACTCCTTCCACGCATTTTAAATAAACATTCACTTATAGAAAACTCATCTTAGTGATTATTAAAAAAACCAGCACATTTTAGGATTATTATTATTAGCCTTAAATGATGATGATGATGTTGCTATAGAAACAGTAACGGTCAGCTGCATCCTGATTAGAATCAGATTCTACAGCCCAGCATCGTGGTTGCATAATTAATATTAATGAATTAATAAAAGGCTTTACACTAGATTTAATTACACTTTTGTGTATTATGAGAGAGAAATAGTCTAGCCACAGCTGAAATCCCGGTCAGATAAAGACGACGGCAAGCAAGGGTGAGAAACCCAGTACAAAAGGGCAAATTGTGGAAAGGAAAGAAAGAATAAGAAGCACTCAGGAGAGCAAGAACGAGAGAGATAAAGCAAGGGAGTGGGAAAGCTGTGATTTGGCTCGTTAAGCCGTTCTCTCGCTCCATTCCCACTGTAATTAAATGAGTTGTTGAAGGGACTGAAAGATCAGAATAAAGTCCTTTAATTGTACCGAGAGCAAGAAAGAGAGACCGTCGTCTACATCAAAATTCTCACTAGGCTCATATTAGAGCTGTCTGTGTGGAAGTCCTTAACTTTTTTATGAAAGAAGGGATCATTAAATGGCAATAGAAGAGTTCCCTGCAGCCAGGAGCACTACAGACTCTTAAAAACATCCCGTATATTTGATATATGTTCACACAAATCTGATGCTTTACAGTTTAGCTCGTGAAGTACGTAAAGCGTGTGAGCAATACACAACGGTTTGCTTTTTAATGTGAGCATTTGGACTAGTCTTAGTTTTTAGCTTGCTTAAAGATGCATCTCACTTTATTAGGAACAGATGCACATTCATGCCGTTATCCTAATAACCAATCACAGAGCAGAAGCAGAATGCATAAAATCCTCTTCATACAGGTACAAGATCTTCTGTAGTGGATAGAGAGATGGAAAACCTTTTAACAGGAAATGTATACAAGCAATATATTACCTAATCAATATATATATATATATATATATATATATATATATATATATATATATATATATATATATATATATATATATATATATATATATATATATATATATATATATATATATATATGCATAGCATTTGTAAGAAAAAAAACACTACCCTTTTTCTGTACTCATCATTTTATAACTGTTTTCATTCAGCTGTGGCTATCTACACCGGCATGGAGACCAAAATGGCCCTGAACTACCAGTCCAAGTCCCAGAAGCGCTCTGCTGTAGAAAAGTAAGATTTCATTATTCACTTTTCTTAATGCATTTCAATTCCTATCAGCGTTTTCGGGGTAAATGACACTAGACTGCGGTTTGTAATGCATGTCTTTACCTTGTTAGGTAAGCGCCGCAGATTGCCTACTCAATGATTTGTAATTACTTGTGCAAGATATGCAATATCCAGTTTCACTCAGAAGTTTCTAGAAGGCAGTTAAAGGTCGGTGGATGGGACATAATTCGGTGTCACTGCCATCTTTTTTTAGAACGTACTTCCTTATTTCCTTAATCGCTTTACTGATAGCTGCTGTGATCTAATAGAAGTGGTGGTTATACAGAAGGGGATCTATTGTAACTTAGTTTGCGCCAAAACAAATTCGGTGTCCCTTCTACAAATCTCTGTTCAAGCAAACTGTAATCTTTCTCTATAATTTTGTCCTTTGTTTTTTCCTCTTGTGCTCGCAGGTCTATGAATGCGTACCTGGTTGTTTATCTCTGCATCTTGATCAGTAAAGCTCTAATCAACACTGTCCTCAAGTACGTGTGGCAGGCCGACCCCAACCGAGACGAGCCCTGGTACAACCAGAAAACAGAGACCGAGCGCCAACGTCATATAGTACGTCCAGTCCACTTTCCTGAAGGTCTTTTCCTGTCCCAGGCGTTTAATTATGCCTGTTTCAGTATGGGCGACTGATAAGCTTTCCTTTTGTTTACTCAAACATAATTAAAAAAAACTCACAGAGAGTAATGCTAATTTGCTGCTTAAGTACTGTAATTATAATTAATTCGACTTACTGAACACGGCCCCATTTGAACATAGAGTTATTACTCTTTATAATTAATATAAGTCGTATATTTAGTGAGCTCACAACAACGTGTTTTGTGGTATTGAGAGTGGTGTTTCTCAGCAGGTTTGGTTAGCAGGTAATGCTAACTGAAATGCAGTTTTAGTCATCAAACTTCTTTTCTTAAGTAATTTACGAACACATCGAAGGAAAATGTTTATACTCCTAGATGTTTTTGTCTCCTTTTCACCATCGTTATGTTCCTTTGGGTAAAAGACTTAAAGAAGCAGCTAGCTAAATATGCTAGCACTGTGAGCTCTGGTTGTTAGCAGATTGTGTTTTTTCTTTCTGGATTGAAAACACATTGTTAGTACCTTGTGTGTTTGTATTTTCTCGTAACACTGCGTTCAGGGTGCTAATAAAGGAAAATATTAATATTCCTGATGACTTTGTAAAGAGATAATGATGATGGAAATCCAGCTAAATTGCTAGTTTTGTGTCTTTTCATAATAAAAATAATAAAACCAGTTATTCAATTAAACATGCTACATTATTTTTTTTCTTTTTTCTCTTTCCCCCCTCAGTTGATACGGGCCTTCACCGACTTCCTGGCTTTCATGGTCCTCTTCAACTACATCATTCCTGTATCCATGTACGTGACCGTGGAAATGCAGAAGTTCCTAGGCTCCTATTTTATTACATGGGACGACGAGATGTTCGACGAAGAGCTGGGAGAAGGAGCGCTTGTTAACACCTCGGATCTTAACGAGGAACTCGGGCAGGTGAGAGCGAACTAGACGGTACTGTTTGGATAAGTATTTTAATATTATAAAATTTTATTTATTTTCACCGAGCTGAATTAATAAACTTGAAAAAATAGAATAACATTGTTGTAATAATTTTAATATTTTATTTAATTTCAAAATAAATGCTAATTTTTATACTAATGTAATTTATTTTAAAAATTTTTTCTTTTGCAAATTTTCTGAAAATCGACTCATTTGTGTCTGTTTTTCTCAGGTGGAGTATGTCTTCACTGATAAGACGGGAACTCTGACGGAGAACAACATGGAGTTTATCGAGTGCTGTGTCGACGGTCACGTGTACGTACCGCACGTCATCTGTAATGGCCAGATCATAGCTGGAGCCAGCAGCATCGACATGATCGACTCGTCGCCTTGCAGTGAGAGGAAGGTAAGCCCAAAACCTGCTAGAAACCTGAAATATCTCATGCTGGCATGTTACACCTGCTTCATATAGACTGGAGGTGGAGGTTTTTGGGGACATGGAAGCAGAAAAGCCAAACACTATATTGATAGTACATTTTAATGTTACTGAGTATTGATGAGAGTAGTGTTGTCTATTAGGAAATGTCAGTATTCTGTCTATCCTGCTGGAAGAACAAAGATGTTAAACAGACAGCATTTATTCTAATAATAAATTGTCCGTCACGTCCTACACGGAATAAAAATCTGTCTCACAGCTGTCATTTCTACACTATACCGACTTCACATCTATTTTAGTCATGTTAAGGCATAATCTGTGAAATGTTGGATCCTCTAAGTTTCTGCAGTCTGTTAAAATGAGTGTTTTCAGTGAGTGGATGTGTGAAGATATGGTTGGATGGCCAGAATAATTTAACCTCCAGTCGTTGGCTCAGAGGAAGCGGAATGAACTCTCTCTCTCCCTCTCTCTCTCTCTCTCTCTCTCTCTCTCTCTCTCTCTCTCTCTCATTCTCACACATGATAAATGACCTCAAGTGACACATGACAAATGAATGTGTCTGATTAAGAAAATGGCTTATTGAAGAACTCATTAATTACATCTCATCTCTTTCCTATGCGATTATACTTTTAAATGTAATCTCTCGCATGATCGTCAAGGCAGACGTACATCTTTTAGCGGAAAGAATTTTAAGGCCGACGTCCTGCTCGGGTTTAAAAGCCGTTCGGCTGTGTGAGCGCCGAGTTTAATACCGCGATTAGGTACGGATTGTCGTCTTTTGTCTTCCAGGCACATCATCTTGCTTAAACACTTTAATTTATTTTGCCACTGACAGCCTCTGTCCCAGCAATCATGCATCATTAGGGAAAAGTATTGTTTACCGGAGAAGAGCCCGGGCTCAGACGAGAGGGGCGGGGCCGTGGTGTCCTACACACTCTTCGTAATTAGACCCTACGTTGAGATGTTAATCTACTTCGAATAAAAGTGTTGGCACAGAGTGCAGGTAAAGGAGGTAGAGAAACTGATAGGAAGGAACAATAGGGTGATGCTGTTTATTAGCAGTGAATAAATGCAGTAGATTTATTAGTGCTATGTTAAAACAACAAACAATTACACCTGTAGTTAGGCTGCGTAATGGACACGTACTACCCATTTTAATAGGATTAATTCCTCTACAATTAACCATCATCATTACATTACATAAAGTTAAAGAGCTTCGGTTATCCAGCATCAGAATAATGTGATCTCGGTGACATTAATAACATCTAGAGAACACGCATCCAGTGAGATGCATTTCTGCAGATGACAGGAAGGTTATACAGTCAGGTGACCACTAAATAATCACTCTTTACAACCGTGGTGAGCAATGTCTTGGTATGCTGAAGCATTAAGAGTTCCTTTCACTGGAACTAAGGGGCCGAGCCCAAGCCCTGAAAAACAACACCTGAATTCACTGATTTGGAGGGGTGTCCCAAACCTTTTGGCAATATAGAATAGCTTCACAACTTCAGGGTCTGTTGGGATCTGGTGAGGTCAGGTTACTGTCTGTGTGGAGTTTATACATCTCGGTATGTCTGAGTGGGGTTCTTTTTGCTCCTCTGGTTTTCTCCCATTTCCCAAACAATGAGATTTTCTCCAAAACATTAGCACCCTATATACATCAGCGATGTGCAAATCTATATCAGCGATGTGCAAATCTGCAGAATTACTGAATTGCTCGTGTTGCTGAAGAGGATTCTGACGAACACCAGTCTTGATAAAAATTTTTAAAAAAAATCTGTGTTGGTGTGACATCAAACTTAGTGAGAATAAAACCATTTAACATTAGCCCCGCCCACTTTCCCATCAAACTGGTACAAATTCTGGAAAAGTACGTTCATATTGTTCATGTTGTAGATGAGCAACATTTCCCTCATGTGCGTGTTTGTTCTGGTTTCAGGAGCATGAGGAGCTGTTTTTCCGGGCGTTATGCTTGTGTCACACGGTGCAGGTGAAGGAGGAGGAGACGGTGGACGGCATTAAGCGGGGAATCCACCAGGGAAAATCTTCGTCCTTCTACATATCATCATCTCCTGATGAGGTGGCGCTGGTGGAGGGCATGAAGAGGTAAGAGAGAATACACACACACACACAGTTAAGCATGCATAAATAAAGAACACACTATAATGGAAAACTGACACACACACAGGGTGTTATAATTCAGGATTTAACACTTGCCTCACTTTTATCTCCATTACGTAAGAAATTACTATGGTACAGCATTCACACTTTCAGAATACACCAATCCTCCTGAGGCCCGAAGATTAACAATCCATTCTCTTCATTTTTACCTGGTGCTCAAACAAGCAAGCAGCCACATGAGAGACAGCTGCTCACTTCCTGTACAAGTCTGTAACACAAGGCTGGGACTATAATGTCAACGAGAAGCAATGTTCAAATGGAGTTTTCTCTAGTTTATGCAAATTAGTCATGCGATAAATTGACCAGTCAATGGTCCCATGGACCAGTCATGTGACACCCAGTTCACATTAATTCAGTTTCATTCAGTTCACATAACATGAGTTTAAACTTATTGACCTGAAAACGGTACATTTATTTTGTCGTAGCTTGAAGATAATGAGCGACATGCTACTACTAATAATAATAATATTAATAATACAAATAATACTACAACTGATATCAATAATAAAAAATATTACTACTTACGATAATAGTAATGTTATAGTTACTGCCTCTGCTACTAATAAAAACAATGCTAATAATGTAATTAGTTATACTACTACTAATGCTTATAACAATGCTAATAATATAACTGTTATTGCAGGGAGTTTTTCGTACCCCCATCGTCTCTGGCTTGTACATAAGGGATAAATTTCAATTTATATCCATCCATTCATTTTCTACACCCGCTTTATTCCTAATTAGGGTCACGGGGATCTGCTGGAGCCTATCCCAGCACACATTGGGCGAAAGGCAGGGCTACACCCTGGACAGGTCGCCAGTCCATCACAGGGCCATATATATATAGACAGATAGACCAACCACACACACTCACACTCACCCCCATGGGCAATTTAGGATTACCAGTTAACCTAATGTACATGTTTTTGGACTGTGGGAGGAAACTGGAGTACCCCCACACAGGCACGCGGAGAGCATGCAAACTCCACACAAAAAGGCCTCTGCCTGTTCAAACCCGGGATTCGAACCCAGGACCGTCTTGCTGTGAGGCAACAGTGCTAACCACTAAGCCATTGAATTTATATAGCACTGCTTTTTTTATTAAGCTGCTTTGTTACGATGTGCATTGTTAAAAGCACTGTACAAATAGAACTGAATTGAATTATATTAATAATACAAGCGACACTAAGGCTAAAAATACAAATTCAAATTTATTGTCCTAACAATGGCCGTAAAACATGATGATTAAGATTCCATTACTACTACTTACTAATATAAAGAATTAGTAGTAATATAAAGAAGTAGTAGTAATTATTTTTTATTATAATACCCTACAAGTCCTTGTGCCAATAATACAAATACTATTACAAATAGTACTAATACAGCTAATACCTCTATACCTAGCAGTACCAATAATAATAGTACAGGCAATACAGGCAGAATTGTAATTATTATTATAATAATAATAATAATTATTATTATTAATTGTAGTAGTAGTAGTACAACAACTATTTCCAGTAATAATAATAATAATAATAATAATAATAATAATAATAGTAATAATAATATAAAGAAGAATGGTGCAACAATAAATTATTGTTGTTATTATTATTATTATTATTATTATTATTATTATTATTATTATTATTAATAATAATAATAATAATAATAATAATATGAATATGAATATGAATATGAATATGAATATGAATATTAATTGTAGTAGTTCTACAACAGCGACAATAATAATGATAATAATAATAATTATTATTATTATTATTATTATAAAAAGAAGTAGAATGTAGAAGTTCAACAACTATTATTATTATTATTATTATTATTATTGTTGTTGTTGTTGTTGTTGTTGTTGTTGTTTTTCATCTCATGTGTGTTGTTGATCTTTTCCTTCCCATTTTATTACAATGTTAGACTACATTTAAAGCAGTGTAACATGGTGATGAGTAGGAGTAAACTGCACACTAAAACACTGTATTAATTTCGGAGACTATGGTCATATATCTGCTATGTAATGAGACCTTAAAAGATCTGGACACTGCAGAAAAACAGATGATGACAGAAACCACTGTTTACTGTTTCACTTCACACACCTCTCAGATCAGCGGTCACTCATCAAAACCCACTCTCTGTGTCATTAGGCTGGGCTTCACCTACCTGCGACTGAAGGACAACCACATGGAGATCCTCAACAGGGAGGAGGAGATCGAGAGGCGAGTCCACAACACACTAAATATTAAATCTGTGACTAAGCAACGTACACATACACTGGCTTGAGTAACAATCACAGTAGTTTACGTAACAGCGTTATAAAAGTGTTATATGCGTCCTACGTTTGAGCCATGAAGTTGTCTAGACATCCAGCTGCACCATGAGGTTAATTGGGAGGTGTGTAGGAACAGGTGTGTGTTCATGTTGTGTGGAAGTCGTGCAGACGTAATGTGTGTGACCTTCTCTCACGCCCTGGAGGACAAAGTGCATGTCTGAAACGGCTGTAATTAGCTCAGCAACATGATGCCTTACAGAGGAGTGCACAAGGACACACACACACACACACACCAGTGTTTGTATCATAGATCATAAATATCTCTAAGGGCCAAGTGTACACCACCTATTGTTCTGTGTGTGTGTGTGTGTGTGTGTTGTGAGGCCTACTGTGTGTGAGTCACTTAGTTACTCACTTCCTTTGGCTCAGGGATGTATAATCACATTGACACTGTTCAGCTGTGGTGCCCATCTGCTCAATAGAAAGAAAACACTACTTGTGTGTGTGTGTGTGTGTCCAGGTTTGAACTGATGGAGGTGTTAAACTTCGACTCTGTGAGACGGAGGATGAGCGTTATTGTCAGATCCAGCTCAGGTACAAGCACCAAACATTAAAAACCTCTATATTGCTTTATGGCTTTGTCACACAGGATGTCACATAAAGGCGGGGGGCGAGTCGGTAAAAATATATATTGCATGATAACTACACCCTATATGCATCATGAGCTTAATTTTTAACCCAGGGCTTATAAAATAGCAGTGTCACATGCTTCGATTCAAAATTGTGGTGATAAAATCAGGGCTAGGTTTTCTTAATATTAAAATATTTTCTTTTTACAATATTATTCTCACCATATTCACTATTGCTGACTGCTAACTTGTTAAATTTGCCCCAATTTTTAGCTGAAACTGACTATAAAGTAAGCATCTTTTCACACTCAAGTCAGCGACAGTCCTTTTTGTAAGAATAGGAGGAAAATTTAAAGCAATATTCAATTAGACAATTCGGTTATTTAAATAGACTTCGACCCTGAGTGTCCTCCAAAATGTGTTTCTGCTGAGTCATGGCAGAGATTCTGCACGGCTAGTTAGCGATCTCTGAGGGTAGAGGGTGTTATTAGCATGGAAGTTGAAGCTGTGGAAGCAGATCAGGGTGTACAGATGAAGAGGTGAGGAAGAGTAAAGCACTAAAGTGCTGCTGCATCACTCGTCAGTATCCTCAGGTAGGTGTAAGGCAGCGTGGAGAATGTAGGACACCGTTAACACTGATCAACACGTAGATGTCCGTCTGCCATGATTAAGCATTCCTGCTGAGCTGTGTGTGTGTGTGTGTGCTGCCTACTCACAAACAGATTCAGCACTCAACTGGGTCAGTGTGTGATAAGCATGCTAATGTGACCCAGATACTACAGATTTTTACCGATCCTACAAGCCCATGCGAATCAATTGTAGTCACGTCAGCCCTGATTCGCTTGTTATCGTTTGTTTGTTTTTGCGAATGAATTGTTCCTCATTTGTATGTTTTTCTTCCTTTGTCTCAGGGGACTTCTACCTGTTCTGCAAAGGTGCCGACTCTTCCATTTTTCCCCGAGTCATCTCAGGGAAAGTAGACGAGGTCCGAGCCCGGGTAGAGCGTAACGCTGTGGTGAGCAAAAAAAACATGCCTCATTTATCATTTCACCTGAAGTTATTTATAGCCAGCACACGGAATAATGCCAGCACCTTCAAGACTCTTGTGTTTCTTGGATAGTTTTTGCTTGGTTAGGAGTTTTTTTTTTTTTTTTTTTTTTTTTTTACTGCACCTTGGCATCAGGAATATAGGGAAAATAAAGCCCTAGTTGCAGAACCTCTCTTTAGGTTTTCAGTTTCTGTGTCCTTAGATCTTTTTAAGAACTTAAAATAACAGAATCTCAGGGTTAAAGTGATGTCTATATTCGGATATATGCTTAATATTCCCTTTATTAAGGAACAACTGACAAAGGACAATTCACCCCTCAATTAACCCCTTCAGACATTGCGTCCATTAGAATGGACATCACATGTTTTCTTTTAAGCACACCTTTATCATTTAAATACTATTTTTTGTCCAGGGTATCTTCATCAATTTGCACTGTTTATGTTTAATGTCCATCCCAGTGGACATCAGGTCATCATAAGAAAAGAAATCTAATAAAACGTTACTGGAAATGTGCCAAAGGCTGTTTTTTATTTGTAGTCTCTGGACAGAATGTTACAGTCACCCAAATTTATAAGATTTTAAATATATAAAATTACTAAAACATGCAAATTCAAATCAATGAATGCAAGAAAGAGCCAATAGAACCTTCCTCTAGTCATCCTCCCCTTATATATATTTAAAGTCTCTAATCCCTGAAGCATCTGCGAGCATTGTCGTCGATGGCTATTTTGGGTTTGGGGTGAAATCTGATCCCAGGTCAGGTTCATTTTTGTAAAGTATTTTCAGGCTAGAACACAGAACTGCAGCGGGAATCTGACTCTCTCTAACTGAACCCCAGTGTTGACAGATTCACTGAGGCTTGTTGACTAGAGATGATGTAAATATGGATGTGGTTACTATAGTGAGGCAGATAAAACAAGAGCACTCGCTGGAGACAGTGGGGTTGAAATAAGGCCAGTATCACATGTGAGATATAAAAGAAAACTGTAGTAGTTACTCTGGAGGACTACTTGCTAGCAGATTATTTTTATTATTATTATTACTTTTATTCATGTTTGTCGGCTGTTTTTATAACACTCACAATGTCATAATACTGTATTTCCCGAATAGTATTTGTTTATTAATGCACTGTATTCCCCCTTCTCGAGCAACTTGTTCTGCACCGTCAGTTACACCGATCAGGCATAACATTATGACCAGTGAAGTGAGCAACATTTCCTCATCATGGCACCTGTTAGTGGGTGGGATATATTAGGCAGCAAGTGAACATTTTGTCCTCAAAGTTGATGTGTTAGAAGCAGAAAAAATGGACATGCGTAAGGATTTGAGCGAGTTTGACGAAGGGCCAAATTGTGATGGCTAGACGACTGGATCAGAACATCTCCAAAACTGCAGCTCGTGTGGGGTGTTCCCGGTCTGCAGTGGTCAGTATCTATTAAAAGTGGTCCAAGGAAGGAACAGTGGTGAACCGGTGACAGGGTCATGGGCGGCTAAGGCTAACGTGGGGAGAGAAGGCTGGCCCGTGTGATCCGATCCAACAGACGAGCTACTGTTGCTCAAATTCCTGAAGAAGTTAATGCTGGTTCTGATAGAAAAGTGTCAGAATACACAGTGCAGGACGGGTCAGAGCTGTTTTGGCAGCAAAAGGGGGACCGACACAATATTGTCATAATGTTCTGCCTGATCGTTGTATAAACCTCATTAAAGCAGTAGCAGGTTGAACCCCAAATGTTATTGTGTTACTACATGTTCACAATGAAGGGCATAACATAATGACATTGTAGGACCTCCATATTTCATTTCACACAAACACACTTAATTTTATCTTTTTTTTTTATCAGATCAAGTTTGCTTGATCTGTCATCTCCCTGTGCTTTGTCTCTCTTCTAAATATTTGTGGTTTTGTGTGTTTGACTTTATAGGAGGGTTTACGGACACTTTGCGTAGCGTACAAGAAGCTTTCTCAGGAGGACTACGAGGAAGTGTGTCATCTCATCAGCAGTGCTAAGCTAGCTCTGCAGGATCGGGACAGAAAACTGGCTGAGGCGTATGATCTGATCGAGAGAGATTTTATCCTGCTAGGAGCAACAGCTGTGGAGGACCGGTGAGTCATGAATCAAGGACTCATAAAGGGATCAAAAGGGATTGCGAATCATTTTTAGACTGACATCAACGTAATTGTCCCTCCTGTACATGTAGATTGTGCTTGTACTGATGCAGCAGTCATGCATGCTCAGCCAGTCAATAAACTCCATCTGTTAGGCTCCGGTGTCAGCAATTAACGTAGGGGGGTAAAGTAATTAGAGCCCCTCCTGAATCGATTTGTGGCATGTTGATGAAGTGGGGATACAGGCAATGCTCTTAGTCTTTCAGACTGGACGTCATGTATACAGTTATTAGACGAGCAAATAAGGGGGTAATGAGTGACTGATGGAGCCAGCGTATCAGTGAGTGAGCGAGTGTGGAGTGACTGAGCGAGTGAGTGAGAGACTGGCCGAGCGAGTGAGTGACCGACTGACTGACTGAATGAGTAAGTGAGTGACTGAGTGAGTGACCAACCGAATGAGTGAACGAGTGACTGACCAACCGAGTGAACGAGTGACTGACCAACCGAGTGAATGAGTGACTGACCGAACGAGTGACTGACTGAATGAGTGACTGACCGACCGAGTGAACGAGTGACTGACAGAATGAGTGACTGACCGACCGAGTGAACGAGTGACTGAGTGAATGAGTGACTGACCAACTGAGTGAACGAGTGACTGACCGACCGAGTGATCGAGTGACTGACTGAATGAGTGACTGACCGACCAAGTGAACGAGTGACTGACTGAATGAGTGACTGACCGACCGAGTGACTGAGTGAATGAGTGACTGACCGACCGAGTGAACGAGTGACTGACCGACCGAGTGATCGAGTGACTGACTGAATGAGTGACTGACCAACCGAGTGAACGAGTGACTGACTGAATGAGTGACTGACCGACCGAGTGAACGAGTGACTGTCTGCGCGAGTGACTGACTGAGTGATTGAGTGACTGACTGAACGAGTGATAGAGTGAGTGGCTGACTGACTGAAAGTGACAGAGTGAGTGACTGTAAGAGTGAGTGACTGAGTGATTGACCGGGTGACTGAGTGACTGACTGGGTGAGTGACTGACCGGGTGAGTGAGTGACTGACCGGGTGAGTGAGTGACTGACTGGGTGAGGGAGTGACTGTAAGAGTGAGTGACTGAGTGACTGACCGGGTGAGTGAGTGACTGACCGGGTGAGTGAGTGACTGACTGGGTGAGGGAGTGACTGTAAGAGTGAGTGACTGAGTGATTGACCGGGTGACTGAGTGACTGACTGGGTGAGAGAGTGACTGTAAGAGTGAGTGACTGAGTGACTGACCGGGTGAGTGAGTGACTGACCGGGTGAGTGAGTGACTGACCGGGTGAGTGAGTGACTGACCGGGTGAGTGAGTGACTGACTGGGTGAGGGAGTGACTGTAAGAGTGAGTGACTGAGTGACTGACCGGGTGAGTGAGTGACTGACCGGGTGAGTGAGTGACTGACTGGGTGAGGGAGTGACTGTAAGAGTGAGTGACTGAGTGATTGACCGGGTGACTGAGTGACTGACTGGGTGAGAGAGTGACTGTAAGAGTGAGTGACTGAGTGACTGACCGGGTGAGTGACTGAGTGACTGACCGGGTGAGTGAGTGACTGACCGGGTGAGTGAGTGACTGACCGGGTGAGTGAGTGACTGACCGGGTGAGGGAGTGACTGACTGGGTGAGTGAGTGACTGACTGGGTGAGGGAGTGACTAGCCGAGTGAGTGAGTGACTGACCGAGTGAGTGAGTGACTGACCGGGTGAGTGAGTGACTGACTGGGTGAGGGAGTGACTAGCCGAGTGAGTGAGTGACTGACCGAGTGAGTGACTGACCAAGTGAGTGAGAGATAAAATGCAGACCTTTAATTGTTTTGCATTTGTACAGCAGGGTACACTGAGTACACAAAAAAAATACACCACATGGATTCAACAAATAAAAAAACAGACAGCAGATGACTCAATTTATCTGACTGTGGAATGAATGATGGTTGTGTCTGACAGATCAACCACAAGATAATAAGACCTACAACCTAATAACAAAATATCCTGATATTATCAGTGCAGATGCATTCAAGTTCAGTCAGGTGTGTGTCTCTGTGTGTGTCTCTGTGTGTGTCTCTGTGTGTGTCTCTGTGTGTGTGTCTCTGTGTGTGTGTCTCTGTGTGTGTGTCTCTGTGTGTGTGGGGCTGTATGAAAGATGCCACTTGTCTGTCTTATTTCTTATTACAGAGCATATTTTCCTAGTATAGAGAGTTTATTGTAGTCAAATTATTGGACATTTTTATTAGGGTCCTATGGACATATCACAGAAACTGGTGTGTGTGTAAATCTCGACCCTGTAGGACTACACACTATTCCTCTTCAGCTTTTACAGCTCTGAAAACGTCTGAGAACATCAAGTGCTTGTTGAACGTCTTTCGACTTTGCAGTGAAGTCAGTCCTCAAATAAAGTGCCTTAAATTCCACAATCTCTCTTTGGAAGACAAATAAACTGAGAGTTAAAGGGTGATCTACAGTCTTAAAAAAACCACAGAGTTCAAGTTAAATAAAGGGTTAGAAATCCAAACAGTGGCAGCAGGAGTGAAGGAATGTGTAGGAGTGAGACGGTGCCAAATGAAAGCGTTGAGCCTGGAGCAGAATGAGTCCTGGCAGCTCTTGATGAGTCGCAGTGCAGCAGGCGATGCTCAGCGGGGGGTTTCGTGCAGTAATTGTCTGGCATCGGAGCAGGACTGCGACTCCTTGCTGCTGTGCGGCTTAATTATCGAGTGAAGCAGCCTGTGACAGGACGACTCGGGATCAGCTCCTCTCACCACTACCCAGAGCTGAGAAAGTGCTACTGTACTGCTAGTGATAGTGCAACCTCAGCAAAAAAAACAAAAAAATAACTCACTGGACATCATGAATATATACTCACTGTACACTGGATGACGAACACCTCAGCCAGAGCAGGTGGAATCCGATGTACTGTTCAGCTCATCTGTCTCGATCTATGACGTGTTGTGCATTCTGAGATGCTTTTCTGCTCACCACGGTTGGAAAGAGTGGCTCTTTGAGATATCATACGAGCTGCTGCATGTTTTTTTCACACCATTTTGTGAAAAGGACATTTTTTCTTGTTATTTGAAACATGAATATACACCGATCAGGCATAACATTATGAACAGTGAGAGGTGACGTGAGTAACACTGAGTATCTCCTCATCATGGCACCTGTTAGTGGGTGGGATATATTAGGCAGCAAGTGAACATTTTGTCCTCAAAGTTGATGTGTTAGAAGCAGGAAAAATGGACAAGTGTAAGGATTTGAGCGAGTTTGACAAGGACCAAATTGTGATGGCTAGACCACTGGATCAGAGCATCTCCAAAACTGCAGCTCTTGTGGGGTGTTCCCGGTCTGCAGTGGTCAGTATCTAATCAAAATGGTCCAAGGAAGGAACAGTGATGAACCGGCAACAGTCATGGGCGGCTAAGGCTCACTGATGCACGTAGAGAGCGAAAGCTGGCCCTTGTGATCCGATCTAACAGACGAGCTACTGTTGCTCAGATTGCTGAAGAAGTTAATGCTGGTTCTGATAGAAAGGTGTCGGAATACACAGTGCAGGATGGGTCAGGTCTGTTTTGGCAGCAAAAGGGGGACCGACACAATATTAGGCAGGTGGTCATAATGTTATGCCTGGTCGATGTAACTCACATTTTAAGAATCACTCACCACAAAAAATAATCAAATCTATACATCACTCATAAGCATGGAGCAACTCCTGTTGTACGATTTTTGCACTAATTTTACACTTTTGCATTAATTAGCTTGCATGCTTTGATACCTATTGAGTCGTGTACCGTTTTTTAATTAGAAACACTACTGTACTACACAAGCCTGTACGATCTTGTAAACTCTTTTCATTTTTAATTTCTCGTCTCCAGGCTGCAGGACAAAGCGGCCGACACCATCGAGTCCTTGCACAAGGCAGGCATGAAGGTGTGGGTTCTCACCGGTGACAAGATGGAGACGGCGGCTGCCACGTGCTACGCCAGCAAGCTGTTCCGCAGGAGCACGCAGATCCTGGAGCTGACCACCAAGAGGACGGAGGAGCAGAGCCTACACGATGTGCTGTTCGACCTGAGCAGAACCGTACTGCGGCAGCACGGCACCATGAGCCGAGACACTTTCTCTGGGTGGGATATCTCTCTCTCTCTCACACACACACACTAAACATAAATCTGTAGTGTAGTATACATGGAAAATAAATGTGTATGTATAAGACAGTATGTTCTGACAGATGTGATAAGATAGCACACACACACACAAACACACACACACAATGTGCTCAAGTCATTTGGAAAATGGTGATATGTTTATGAGAAGACATACAGTGTATTTATAATATACATGATAAATTCAGTATGCTTAGTCAGCATGGTAGTTTAGGTGTGTAGGCACACACACACACACAGTAATAGAATCAAGCATAATGCATATAATGAATCAATGCACATGCATTTGTTTTCCTTAACATGGCTTAGAAATATGTTACAGATTGTTATGATTTGGTTTATCCCTGAACTGCGGATAATATTTAACAAACCATCAGAGCTCAGATCCAAGCTCTTTAGCTTCAGTCCAAGCTCTTTAGCTTACTATGATAAAAGTTAGTCCTGCTGTAGAGGCAGTGTATCATGCAGTCTTATCATGGGCATTGTGCTGAGGGATGAGCTCGTGCGTATACATGTGTTTTCCGCAGCTTGTCTAACGAGTTCATGGACTACGGGCTGATCATCGACGGAGCCACTCTGTCTGCAGTGCTGAAACCGGCGCAGAACGGCAGTACAGGAAACTACAAAGAGCTCTTCCTGGAGATCTGCAGGAACTGCAGCGCCGTGCTGTGCTGCCGCATGGCCCCGCTACAGAAAGCGCAGGTAACCCAGAACGACATTCCTTTCAGCCGGCCACTTCCGTCTATTGTCATGAGGATGGTGCGGAGTCACATGCAGATTCCGTCCACATAAGAAAACTACTGCTTTAAAATGAAGGCTCAGGAGTGGGAGGAGTCTGAGGAGTAAGCTGGAAAGAAATGATTGGATGAAAAGGAACAGTGATCACAGAACGTGTCCCAATTTTACAAATCATGCTGGTTGTTTCTCAATCAGCTCCCTAGCTCCCTCGGTAGTACACGGCTTCAGGCACTGACGAGGACGCTGGATCACATTGCACAGGGATTCTGATGACTCGGTTTCCAGCGACATATACATCTACTGTAAAATGTTTACTTTTTATCAGTCGTATAAATGTGTTAGCTTAACCACACACGTTAGCTTAACCACACACATTCATGTTAATTCAAGCAGGATCGTAGGCTAGCTAACGGGTATTTAAAAAAATCATTCAACACTTCTAAGACCGAGTCTTAGACAATCTAAGAATTAGATTGAATGTAGATTGAAGAATTAACAATCTAAGTCATTAGATTCAACAAAAGGTACATAACAATGTCAAATAAAGTTACTGTAAGTAATCATTTAAGAGCTGAAAAACAATCATGGGCTACTTAGATTTGTAGATATTCCTGTTCATTTGAAGGATCTTATGACTGATGGAGAGAGAGGGCGAGAGAGAGACCGAGAGAGAGAGAGGGGGGGAGAGAGGGGGAGAGAGAGACAGAGAGAGAGAGAGAGAGAGGGCGAGAGAGGGGGAGAGAGAGACAGAGAAAGAGAGAGAGAGAGAGAGATAGAGGGGGAGAGAGAGAAGTTAAAAACAGTTCTGACTACTGAAGTAGGAAGCTGATTGAGACTCACATGTTCTCCATTCCTAATGTTAGACATTGCATCACTTCCTGTCTTATGTTATTCAGAGTTATGTGTAAGTCCATCCTGGTTATAGTTACTCACTTTAAAAGGATGGAATCCTTAAAGGAGAAGTTCACTTCCAGAACAAAAATCTACAAATAGTTGACTCACCCCCTCGTCATCCAAGACGTTCATGTCTTTCTTTCTTCAGTCGTAAAGAAATGATGTTTTTTGAGGAAAACATACACTATATTGCCAAAAGTATTCGCTCACCTGCCTTGACTCGCATATGAACTTAAGTGACATCCCATTCCTAATCCATAGGGTTCAATATGACGCCGGTCCACCCTTTGCAGCTATAACAGCTTCAACTCTTCTGGGAAGGCTGTCCACAAGGTTTAGGAGTGTGTTTATGGGAATTTTTGACCATTCTTCCAGAAGCGCATTTGTGAGGTCACACACTGATGTTGGACGAGAAGGCCTGGCTCTCAGTCTCCGCTCTAATTCATCCCAAAGGTGTTCTATCGGGTTGAGGTCAGGACTCTGTGCAGGCCAGTCAAGTTCATCCACACCAGACTCTGTCATCCATTTCTTTATGGACCTTGCTTTGTGCACTGGTGCACAGTCATGTTGGAAGAGGAAGGGGCCAGCTCCAAACTGTTCCCACAAAGTTGGGAGCATGGAATTGTCCAAAATGTCTTGGTATGCTGAAGCATTCAGAGTTCCTTTCACTGGAACTAAGGGGCCAAGCCCAGCTCCTG
This sequence comes from Hemibagrus wyckioides, assembly GCF_019097595.1. Lineage (NCBI taxonomy): Eukaryota > Metazoa > Chordata > Actinopteri > Siluriformes > Bagridae > Hemibagrus > Hemibagrus wyckioides. The sequence goes on from NC_080735.1 coordinate 12,945,955, forward strand.
AAAAACAACCCCACACCATAATCCCCCCTCCACCAAACTTTACACTTGGCACAATGCAGTCAGACAAGTACCGTTCTCCTGGCAACCACCAAACCCAGACTCGTCCATCAGATTGCCAGATGGAGAAGCGCGATTCGTCACTCCAGAGAACGCGTCTCCACTGCTCTAGAGTCCAGTGGCGGCGTGCTTTACACCACTGCATCCGACGCTTTGCATTGCACTTGGTGATGTATGGCTTGGATGCAGCTGCTCGGCCATGGAAACCCATTCCATGAAGCTCTCTGCGCACTGTTCTTGAGCTAATCTGAAGGCCACATGAAGTTTGGAGGTCTGTAGCGATTGACTCTGCAGAAAGTTGGCGACCTCTTCACACTATGCGCCTCAGCATCCGCTGATCCCGCTCCGTCAGTTTACGTGGCCTACCACTTCGTGGCTGAGTTGCTGTCGTTCCCAAACACTTCCACGTTCTTATAATACAGCTGACAGTTGACTGTGGAATATTTAGGAGTGAGGAAATTTCACGACTGGATTAGTTGCACAGGTGGCATCCTATCACAGTTCCACGCTGGAATTCACTGAGCTCCTGAGAGCGACCCATTCTTTCACAAATGTTTGTAAAAACAGTCTGCATACCTAGATGCTTGATTTTATACACCTGTGGCCATGGAAGTGATTGGAACACCTGATTCTGATTATTTGGATGGGTGAGCGAATACTTTTGGCAATATAGTGTATCTCCATATAGTGGACGTCTATGGTGCCCCCGAGTTTGACCTTCCATAATGCAGTTTAAATGCAGCTTCAGAGGGCTCTAAATGATCCCAGCCCAGGAAGAAGGCTCTTATAGATAGAAATTTTCTTAAGAAAATGACAAAAATTGTATAGTTTTTAACCACAAAAGCTCGTCTAGCACTAGCTCTGGGATGTGCTACATACTACGTAATCACGTCGAAAGGTCACGCGTGACGTAGGCAGAGCTACAGACCCAGTGTTTACAAATCGATCGTGCAAAGACCAAGGAAGTGCAAATAAATCAAACGGTCTTTACTAACAAAAAGGTAGAAGGAGAATGTCTGGGTTTGTTGATATCCAGGTGCAGAGTGAGCAACTATCTTCAGTCGCTCAAGGAAATTTTTGGAGCAGTCACCAAGCATTTCCAAGCAACCTTAAGTGAACTTCTCCTTTAAATTATGTCGATCTTTAGTTTTGTGGGGTGTGTAAAAGATCCTGCTAAAACTCTTGTTGTAAAACCTTTCAATGAAAGCAGAATCATTCACTTCCTGTCAGTCCATCACATCCAGCGAATGACCCCGATCCAATCTGTCTGTCACACTGCTGTCGTTATTGTCGCCTTGAGAATTTTCTCCTTTCAGCTTTCCTTCTACTGTCACTTTGAGCAAGACATGGTGTACTTAATTTAAGACAGTTTAGGGGTGTTACGCTTTAAAAATTCCCACAGTGTCATAAACTAGTCTAAAAATATCACAGTGTTGCAGTATTAAATGCCCCAAGGTTAAAAATCATTCAATGACATCTCATTTCCCAAAAAATTTACCCCCCCCCTCACCATGTTTTGCAGTGTAAGTGCTTGAAACACGGTTTTACTCTTACAGATCGTCAAGCTGATAAAGATGTCGAAGGAGCATCCCATCACTCTGGCCATTGGAGACGGTGCCAATGACGTCAGCATGATCCTGGAAGCTCACGTGGGCATCGGTAAGCTCTCACCTCCAACCAGCGGCTAATGCTTGAACACAACCGCTGTATTCGCCTGAACAGAGCTCTCCCTGTGAGCAGAAAGCGGTTATTATTATGATGCACCCCCTCGTGACAGCGTGGAGACTTTAGGCATCAGATTTATCTACCATACGGAAAAACAGATGGTTATGGCTCTCTTTAAATGCGCACAATAAACCCTGTGAAGATGAAGAGCTGGAAAAGTAAATAATGGCTTTATTTTAAATGATTTATGTGCTGCTTTTATTAGGATAAAAGCGATGTGAAGGGATTTGTACTCTGTTGCTGGTCTGGATGATTGCATAGCACCTTATGGTTGTTCATTAAAAAGAAAATCCTATGCATTTGTACTCAGGTTTGTTTTCTTTGCACTTCACATGACTGCTAAACCAAATAATATTCATATTTCTTCGTATATCGTATACTACCTTGAATCTGTAAAAGGCTCCAGTAAAAAAGAAAAGTTTTATTTTCAGTACTTAATGATAGATTAGATATGAATCTCTGGCTCCGCGGTATATACTGTACTTTCTATTCACATTATTCAAGATTCATCTTACTCACTAACCACACTGACTGATCCCCAGTACTGTTGCATATAGTAATGTTCAATGTGATACAAACATGCTAAAAACAATTCTGTTTCACTTGCAGACATCACCTGTGATTTACCGAAAGCCTTCAGTTTCTCTTCTTTACTCTTGCCTGCTTTGGCCCTCCAAAGACTTAGCTGTTTATTCTGTCTCTAGGCATCATGGGTAAGGAGGGGAGGCAGGCAGCCCGTAACAGTGACTATGCAATTCCGAAATTTAAGCACCTGAAGAAGATGCTGCTGGTGCACGGCCATTACTACTACATCCGGATATCTGAGCTGGTGCAATACTTCTTCTACAAGGTATCTGCAGAAGCCTCAGTCTGTAAATAACGTGTATAGATGGTGTATAGATGGAGTATAGGTGTAGAGAGTTGTGTATAGATGGTGTATAGGTGTAGAGAGTTGTGTATAGATGGTGTATAGATGTAGAGAGTTGTGTATAGATGTAGAGAGTTGTGTATAGATGGTGTATAGATGTAGAGAGTTGTGTATAGATGGTGTATAGATGTAGAGAGTTGTGTATAGATGGTGTATAGATGTAGAGAGTTGTGTATAGATGGTGTATAGATGGTGTATAGGTGTAGAGAGTTGTGTATAGATGGTGTATAGATGTAGAGAGTTGTGTATAGATGGTGTATAGATGTAGAGAGTTGTGTATAGATGGTGTATAGATGGTGTATAGGTGTAGAGAGTTGTGTATAGATGGTGTATAGATGTAGAGAGTTGTGTATAGATGGTGTATAGATGTAGAGAGTTGTGTATAGATGGTGTATAGATGTAGAGAGTTGTGTATAGATGGTGTATAGATGTAGAGAGTTGTGTATAGATGGTGTATAGATGGTGTATAGATGTAGAGAGTTGTGTATAGATGGTGTATAGATGTAGAGAGTTGTGTATAGATGGTGTATAGATGTAGAGAGTTATGTATAGATGTAGAGAGTTGTGTATAGATGGTGTATAGGTGTAGAGAGTTGTGTATAGATGGTGTATAGATGGTGTATAGGTGTAGAGAGTTGTGTATAGATGGTGTATAGGTGTAGAGAGTTGTGTATAGATGTAGAGAGTTGTGTATAGATGGTGTATAGATGTAGAGAGTTGTGTATAGATGGTGTATAGATGTAGAGAGTTGTGTATAGATGGTGTATAGATGGTGTATAGGTGTAGAGAGTTGTGTATAGATGGTGTATAGATGTAGAGAGTTGTGTATAGATGGTGTATAGATGTAGAGAGTTGTGTATAGATGGTGTATAGATGGTGTATAGATGTAGAGAGTTGTGTATAGATGGTGTATAGATGTAGAGAGTTGTGTATAGATGGTGTATAGATGTAGAGAGTTATGTATAGATGTAGAGAGTTGTGTATAGATGGTGTATAGATGTAGAGAGTTGTGTATAGATGGTGTATAGATGTAGAGAGTTGTGTATAGATGTAGAGAGTTGTGTATAGATGGTGTATAGATGTAGAGAGTTGTGTATAGATGGTGTATAGATGTAGAGAGTTGTGTATAGATGGTGTATAGATGGTGTATAGGTGTAGAGAGTTGTGTATAGATGGTGTATAGATGTAGAGAGTTGTGTATAGATGGTGTATAGATGTAGAGAGTTGTGTATAGATGGTGTATAGATGGTGTATAGATGTAGAGAGTTGTGTATAGATGGTGTATAGATGTAGAGAGTTGTGTATAGATGGTGTATAGATGTAGAGAGTTATGTATAGATGTAGAGAGTTGTGTATAGATGGTGTATAGATGTAGAGAGTTGTGTATAGATGGTGTATAGATGTAGAGAGTTGTGTATAGATGGTGTATAGATGGTGTATAGGTGTAGAGAGTTGTGTATAGATGGTGTATAGATGGTGTATAGATGTAGAGAGTTGTGTATAGATGGTGTATAGGTGTAGAGAGTTGTGTATAGATGGTGTATAGATGGTGTATAGGTGTAGAGAGTTGTGTATAGATGGTGTATAGGTGTAGAGAGTTGTGTATAGATGGTGTATAGATGTAGAGAGTTGTGTATAGATGGTGTATAGATGGTGTATAGGTGTAGAGAGTTGTGTATAGATGGTGTATAGATGGTGTATAGATGTAGAGAGTTGTGTATAGATGGTGTATAGGTGTAGAGAGTTGTGTATAGATGGTGTATAGATGGTGTATAGGTGTAGAGAGTTGTGTATAGATGGTGTATAGGTGTAGAGAGTTGTGTATAGATGTAGAGAGTTGTGTATAGATGGTGTATAGATGGTGTATAGATGTAGAGAGTTGTGTATAGATGGTGTATAGATGTAGAGAGTTGTGTATAGATGGTGTATAGGTGTAGAGAGTTGTGTATAGATGGTGTATAGGTGTAGAGAGTTGTGTATAGATGGTGTATAGATGTAGAGAGTTGTGTATAGATGGTGTATAGATGGTGTATAGATGTAGAGAGTTGTGTATAGATGGTGTATAGATGTAGAGAGTTGTGTATAGATGGTGTATAGATGTAGAGAGCTGTGTATAGATGGTGTATAGATGTAGAGAGCTGTGTATAGATGGTGTATAGATGTAGAGAGCTGTGTATAGATGGTGTATAGATGTAGAGAGTTGTGTATAGATGGTGTATAGATGTAGAGAGTTGTGTATAGATGGTGTATAGATGTAGAGAGCTGTGTATAGATGGTGTATAGATGTAGAGAGCTGTGTATAGATGGTGTATAGATGTAGAGAGTTGTGTATAGATGGTGTATAGATGTAGAGAGTTGTGTATAGATGGTGTATAGATGTAGAGAGTTGTGTATAGATGGTGTATAGATGTAGAGAGCTGTGTATAGATGGTGTATAGATGTAGAGAGTTGTGTATAGATGGTGTATAGGTTATTCTATTCTACTTTACTCCACTCTATACTTCTCTATTCTATTCTATTCTACTCTACTCCACTCTATACTGCTCTACTCTATTTTCTCTACTTCACTCTATACTGCTCTACCCTATTCTACTCTACTCCACTTTATACTGCTGTATTCTATTCTACTCTTCCCCACTCTATACTGCTCTACCCCATTCTACTCTATTCTTCTCTACTACACTCTACACTGCTCTACTCTATTCTACTTTACTCTGCTCTATACTTCTCTACTCTATACTTCTCTACTCTATTCTACTCTGTTCTACCCTACTCCACTCTATACTGCTTTACTCTATTCTACTTTACTGTACTCTATTCTACTCTGTTCTACTCTATTCTACTCTATACTATCCTACTCTATTCTACTGTACTTTACCCGACTCTATACTACTCAACTTCGTCCTATACAACTTTACTCCACTCTGAACTACTCTACTCTGTTCCATTTTTCTCTGCTCCACACTACTTTACCCTATTCTACTCTACTTTACTCTATACTACTCTACACTATTTAACCCTACTCCACTCTATACTACTCTACACTATTCTTCTCCATTCTATACTATTCTGCAATAGTCTTACGGTACTTTACAGTACTCTACTCTACGAAATATTACTCTACACTACATTATTCTACACTACTCCACTCTATTTTTCTGTATTCCACTCTATACTACTCTACACTAGTATACTCTACTCCACTTTACACTACTCTACACTAGTCTGCTCTACACCACTCTATACTACCCTATTCTATTCTAATCAACTTCATCCTATACAACTTTGCTCCACTCTGAACTACTCTATTCTGTTCTATTCTACTCTACTCTCTGAGCTTATGTAGTTCATGCAACATTTGTTTTATATCCATAAGTATGTTTTTTGTATAGCAGTTGTTAAGTTACATTAAAGGTCTTTGTGTTTAATTAGCATATACACCGCATGCTATGGTGTAGCATTTTGTTCATGTTCTATTGTGAGAGCTGTTTAACAGAAATATAGCACTGTGAAATCTTAGAGCTATTTTTAGTCTGTGAGTTCACGCTTCATAATGTGTGGCATGTTTTTTTTTCCTTGGGTCTGCAGCAAAAATCGATCCATTTTTATCTCTCTCTTTCTCTTTCCCTGTGTCTCTCTTTCCCCAGAATGTGTGCTTCATCTTTCCCCAGTTTCTTTATCAGTTCTTCTGTGGCTTCTCCCAGCAGGTATGCATTCACCACCCCCCAAATATCGACCATGTGAAGAATATCCATGTACGAGTTCCTGAGTTCGCATTTGCTTGCATCGTGGATCTTTTATTTGTTTTCTTCTGCCTTCTCTTCCAGCCACTGTATGATACAGCATATCTCACATTGTACAATATCAGCTTCACCTCGCTGCCCATCCTGCTTTACAGTCTGATCGAGCAGCACATCAATATGGACATCCTGAAACGGGATCCTTCGCTTTACAGGTTAGTCTTTACACAGAGTTGAGATTTCAGATCATGCTAATTACTTGCATATATGTCACACTTTCAAGGTTGCCAGATGTTTTTTTATTAATAGAAGCATCGGGTTTCCTGACTAGTTACTGTAAACACAAGCACTTTGCTTTAAATGAAAAATACTTTGGGGATAAAAGATATGGACTGCGGGCACATCATTTTATTTTCTCTTTCCTCTCTAAATGGTGATGTAATAAATATTCATTTAATTTGGAACTTATTCACTGTTTTTATATTTCAGTAAACAATGTCAATTGCTAAAAGTAAAACTGAAGGAAAAAAAGATTAATATACTGATATATGAAGGAGAACATACTATGCATTAAAATAAATCTCTAATTTGTCCAATACATTAATATATTTAGTATTTATTATATTTATAATATTTTGTTATTTATTTTATTATAGATTATTTGATTTATTTTTGGTTATTTAATTATATTTTTGTTATATTTTGTTATTTGTTATATTTTATTTAATTATATTTTTTGTTATATTTTGTACCCTTAAAAAATTTAGGTTTTTTTTGTTATATTCCTATCTTATTTCATTTATTACAAGTTGTAAATTGTTCTATCTATCTATCTATCTATCTATCTATCTATCTATCTATCTATCTATCTATCTATCTATCTATCTATCTATCTATCTATCTAACTGTCTGTCTGTCTGTCTGTCTGTCTGTGTGTATATCTATCTATCTGTCTGTCTGTGTGTCTATCTGTCTGCGTATCTATCTATGTCTGTGTGTCTATCTATCTATCTATCTGTCTGTCTGTCTGTCTGTCTGTCTGTCTGTCTGTCTGTCTGTGTGTATATCTATCTGTCTGTCTGTCATCTATCTATCTATCTATCTATCTATCTATCTATCTATCTATCTATCTATCTATCTATCTATCTATCTATCTATCTATCTATCTATCTATCTATCTATAGTAAACAATAGACAGTTAAAGTCCCTGAGTACAGATGTCTGCAGATGTGCTACAATGTCCAGTGTGCATTTTTATTGCACAGTAAAGTGGCTGAGTGTGGGTGCGTGTTAATGTCCATTGAGCGACCATTAATGACCATAGTGCACGGTTAAGGAGGTAATAACATCACGCTGAGGTTGTTGTTTAAGTCACACACACACTGCTGTGAGGAAATCGTGCCCAGGGTTTGAAGGACAAGCTGATTATGATTTTATTTCAGGTTAAGAGTTAGTAAGGTTAAGAGTATGGTTATCTGTTAAACCAGTGGTAAACCTTTAGATTCGTAATGTGATGTTAAATGAGAGGTAGGAAATGTGGGAAAATTCCAGTAATATGAGGAAATAGATAAACACCATGCAGAAGTGTAAGCTTGATGTATGCTTTCTCGTCTAAGATCGATATTGTAGAACAGACCATTAGTTCCAGTGGGTAAGTGAAGAGAAAAATGATTCTCTGACCATCCCATTTGGATGCTTCGGATATTTTGGCGGCTTAAAAATCTTTGTTGCTGTTGTTGTTACTAAGAGCTATATATAGATTGTGTTGTGGCTGTTTATAACACAATAGAGGCAGTCATAGTCTCACACACACACACATACACACGGCTCGAAATTGACCAAAAAGGGCAAGAAACTAAAAAGTGCCAGGTTGAAGAGTGTCTCTTGGCTGACTGAAACTGGAACACTGATAACTGCAGCGCTGATAAAAAAGGTTTTATAGCCTCTTAGCCATCCTCCATCTCACTTCACATTAAACCCAAAATCCTTACTCATGATTGTGCATCATTAACCAGCACAAATTAACCCCGACTTAACTGTCTTATTCTTTTAGCTGAGCCTGGAATTATTCGAAAACTGTTGGAATTGCACATTTTCACAATCGCAAGGGTTATATATCCCTCGTAAAGAAAATTCTCTAAATCTTTATTATTCTCTTTCCATTTATGAGGAGCTCCGTACGAGTGTAGCAGGCCAAAGAGGAGCACCTAATCTCGTTAGCTGTGTTACACCGCTATCGTCTTCCTATTTCAGGAAAAGAGAGCGATGGTAGGGGGAAAAAAAAACCCTGGGTAACTCTTTAGATTAGCCGTTCACACACTCCATAAATCCATTCCCATAAATAGAGCCGGCCAACAGATGTGGGAAGAACAGAGAGAGGTAGGGCTAGGACACGAGCAGTAGTCACAAATCAGCAATGCAGATGCTTTTAAAATGCGTAAAGCCCTCTTGGCTTCTATCACTTCATTTGTCTCTTTTTTATGTAACAGCTGAGTGACACTAGATCTTAATGTGCAAGGAACAAATTGGCTTTCTTTGCTAACACCGTGTCTGACGAGCCCATATAGCTCATATGTGACACAATGTACCATGTTTAACTAGTTCATTGCCATTTTAATCAGACTTTTCTAATCAGTATGAGCAAATGAATGATTTTCTGGCTGTGAGTCTGATATAAAATGAGTCAGGCTTTCTATCTATCTATATATTGCCAAAAGTTTTGGGACACCCTTCCAAATCATTGAATTGGGTTGGGTTTGGCCCCTTAGTTCCAGTGAAAGGAACTCTTAATGCTTCAACATACCAAGACATTTTGGACAATTTCATGCTCCCAACTTTGTGGGAACAGTTTGGGGATGACCCCTTCCTGTTCCAACATGACTGTACACCAGTGCACAAAGCAAGGTCCATAAAGACATGGATGAGTGAGTTTGGTGTGGAGGAACTTGACTGACCTGCACAAGGTCCTGACCTCAACCTGATAGAACACCTTTGGGATGAATTAGAGCAAAGACTGTGAGCCAGACCTTCACGTTCAACATCAGTGCCTGACCTCACAAATGCTCTTCTAGAGGAATGGTCAAAAATTCCCATAAACACACCCCTAAACCTTGTGGAAAACCTTCCCAGAAGAGTTGAAGCTGTTATAGCTGCAAAGAGTGGGACAACTCCATATTACATTCATGTGGCATAAAGGCAGACATCCCAAAACTTTTGACAATATTATCTATCTATATCTATTATCTATCTAATGTAATATTATATATATATCTCTGTCTGTCTGTGAGGTTCATATTAACCCCCACTGTGCAGTGACAGACATTCAATGCTGAACAAACAAACAAACAACCAAAAAGGCACATTAAAATTCCATTATTGTGCAAAAAGCGTGAATAAAGACAAAAATCTAATCACTGAAATGGTTTTCTGAAAAGAAACACAATAACAGGAACACAACACTAAATATACCTATAGCTGTCCTTGAGCCAAAGTAATGCTGCTTTAATAAATAAATATTATAAACATCTTGCTCTAAGAGGACAGAAAAGTGGTAGCAGTTATCCGTCTCTATATCATCCTGCTGTTGATTAACATCTTATAAATATTTCATTTGTTCTGTAACACATTCAGAACATTACAAGCATCTCTCTAAAGCAGCGTACCTGAGCAAAAATCATTTCCATCCTCACAGAACCACAAGTGGAGGGGGGAAAAAAAGAGAAAAGATTGCAATTTTATTACCTCCTGGATGTGGTATCATCACCCACAGACCATAATAATGAGCATTTCTACTAAACCCCAGAAGAATTTTAATACTGAATCTGCCCAGCGACTGACCTGCTTCCTGCTAGCTTTTAGCTTCCAGACGTTGTTTTCAGCCTGATGATGTAATGCTTACACGTGTATGTGGGAGAAGATCTAAAGTGTGACTGTTGTTATGGATTTCCGACTCTAATCGAACGCATTATTGTGTTTCAGCTCCAAAACTTCTAGCCCCGCAATTTGAATTTGGCAGCAGACGACTTTGTTTGTTCAGCTTCTTTTTGCTTTGTTCCAGTAATCGATACACTGTTTTTTCCTCTGGCTTCGAGGATGTAATTGCACACGAACTATCTTTTACATGGAGGAAGGAAAAGCACCATTGGCTCACGGCCTTGTTTGGATCGTTGCGTTGTAGCGATACTGCTAACAAAGTGCTTAATCAATCTATAGCCGTGCTTTCAACAGCGCAGTCCCGGAGGCTTCCAGCCTGCACCGGTATATTAGGGAGCATATAGTAGTAGAGCGTTTAAGAGCGTTTAGGGATTAGAAGCCTGGGGTATTAAGGGGTTTAACAGGAATATGGAGTAAGTCTTGATGTTGTAACGTAAGACCGTGGGGATAAAAGAGTAAAGCAGATGTCGAATGTCGAATTAAAGGAATGCGGCTAAAAGGTGTTTTTTCAGCACATCTGTAACGTTTGGGTGGTTATAGACTAAAGACGGGTTTGTTTCCTAGTTTTCCTGTTTTTTAAAAAAAATAAATAAATCGAAAACCTGTTGATTCAAAACTTATCTACAGTCCAGGCCTTAAGTTTATGTACACCATGCAGAATCAATAAAATATCACTAATTAATATAATAAATGAGAGCGAGATCATAAACATTGCATTTTGTTTATTATTTTGAACATTATTTAATGATAATGGTTAGATATATACCACAGGACAAAATAATAACTATATTTAACAAATAAAGCCCTGAAAATTGACACAATTTTTTAAAAACCTTGTTTTCTAGGTTTTGTCTTATTTATTTATTTATTTATTTATTTATTTATTTATTTATTTATTTGTATTCATTTATTTATATGTTTTTATTTATTTTTCTATCTATCTATCTATCTATCTATCTGTCTGTCTGTCTGTCTGTCTGTCTGTCTGTCTGTCTATCTATCTATTCATTAAATTAATTAATTTGTTTATTTATTCATTTATTTATTTGTTTTTATTTATTTATGCATGTATTTATTCATTAAATAAATTAATTAATGTATTCGTGTGTACATTTATTTATTTAGGATGGTTTTTGTGTGTGTTCTAGTTATTGTTGTGGGGGTTTTTTTTTGTTTTTTTTTTAGCATTTTATTTTGTTTACTTTCACACAGTGTAAATTTTACTTTGCATTTCTGTTAAAAAGCTAAATGCTCACCACTTCTCGTTTTTCAGAGACATTGCGAAGAATTCTCTGCTCCAATGGCCCATCTTCATCTACTGGACATTTCTAGGAGTCTTCGATGCGGTGGTCTTTTTCTTTGGTGCTTTCTTCCTGTTCGATAACACCAGCTTCACCAGCAACGGACAGGTAACAACGTGATGACCGTCACAATAAACCAACACCTTTAATTTTTCATGCGACTTTTCTCTTTATTTTTCACACCATTGTTTTCATCTTTGAGTTCTTCTCATCCATTCAGATATTTTATTATCAGTAGAGGAAGAGATTAAGAGGTGTGTGTGTGTGAGTGAGTGTAAGCGTAACTGAGTGTGTACATGAGTGTGTGTGTGTACATGAGCGTGTGTGTGTGAATGAGTGTCTGTGCGTGCATGCATAAGTGTGTGTGTGTGTGTGTGACTGTGTATGAGTGTCTTTTTGTAAGAGTGTGTGCAGAAGTGAGACTGTGTGTGAGAGGCTGTGTAAGAGTGTGTGTGCGAGATAGAACGTGTGTGAGAATGTGTGTGCATGCGAGTGAGAGCGTGTGTGTGCGCGAGTGAGAGCGTGTGTGTGCGCGAGTGAGAGCGTGTGTGCGCGAGTGAGTGAGCGTGTGTGTGCGCGAGTGAGCGTGTGTGTGTGTGTGCGCGAGTGAGCGTGTGTGCGCGCGCGAGTGAGCGTGTGTGCGCGCGCGAGTGAGCGTGTGTGCGCGCGCGAGTGAGCGTGTGTGCGTGCGCGAGTGAGCGCGTGTGCGTGCGCGAGTGAGAGCGTGTGTGTGTTCGAGTGAGAGCGTGTGTGTGCGCGCGAGTGAGAATGTCGGTGTCTGTGTGCAAGTGAGAGTGTGTGTGTGCGCGAATGAGAATGTGTGTGTGTGCGCGCGAGTGAGAGCGTGTGTGTGCGCGAGTGAGAGCGTGTGTGTGCGCGAGTGAGAGCGTGTGTGTGCGCGAGTGAGAGCGTGTGTGTGCGCGAGTGAGAGCGTGTGTGTGTTCGAGTGATAGTGTGTGTGTGTGTGTGCGCGCACGAGTGAGAATGTCGGTGTCTGTGTGCAAGTGAGAGTGTGTGTGTGCGCGAATGAGAATGTGTGTGTGTTCAAGTGAGAATGTGTGTGTGTGTGTGTGTGCACGAGTGAGAATGTGTGTGAGTGTGCGTGTGAGTGAGTATACGTGCAAGGCTGTGTGTGTGTGTGTGTGTGTGTAATGTGTGAATGTGTGTGTGTTCAAGTGAGAGTGTGTGTGTGTGTGCGAGTGAGAATGTGTGTGAGTGTCTGTGTGTAAGAGTGTGTGAGTGTGCGTGTGAGTGAGTATACGTGCAAGGCTGTGTGTGTGTGTGTGTGTAATGTGTGAATGTGTGTGTGTTCAAGTGAGAGTGTGTGTGTGTGTGTGCGAGTGAGAATGTGTGTGAGTGTCTGTGTGTAAGAGTGTGTGAGTGTGCGTGTGAGTGAGTATACGTGCAAGGCTGTGTGTGTGTGTAATGTGTGAATGTGTGTGTGTTCAAGTGAGAGTGTGTGTGTGTGTGAGAATGTGTGTGAGTGTCTGTGTGTAAGAGTGTGTGAGTGTGCGTGTGAGTGAGTATACGTGCAAGGCTGTGTGTGTGTGTGTGTGTGTGTGTAATGTGTGTGTGTTCAAGTGAGAGTGTGTGTGTGTGCGAGTGAGAATGTGTGTGAGTGTCTGTGTGTAAGAGTGTGTGAGTGTGCGTGTGAGTGAGTATACGTGCAAGGCTGTGTGTGTGTGTGTGAAATGAGGCAGTTTGCACACATTTCTAACCATTACAGGTGCTTCTCCATTCATGTATGACACAAGGCATGCTGGGACATCTTCTCTGTGCCATCAAGTTTGATCATAGTAATCTTTTTGGATTGCCTGTTTCCTGTTTGATTTGGTTTCGGGGTTTGTTTGTTTTTTTTTGTGTTATTGTAACATCCTAATTTTTCTTTTTTTTTTTTGCCCCTCCCCCTTCTCCCTACTCTGGTTGATTTTCTATTTATTTTCTCTCTCTTTCTGTTTTCTTCCTCTTATTTCTTGCTCTTTCCTGTCCCCCTCCTTCCCCCCTCTTCCTTTCCTCAGCTAATGGCCACAAACACGCAGATGGTAAGCCTGTCCCTGTCTGTCTCTCATCTTCTTTTTAGTTTGAGTTTGGTCTGTTTCTCCCTCTCTCACCTTCCTCCTCCTCCTCCAGCACTGACCCTCAGTCTAGTCACATCTCACTGAGTCCTAAAAATCCTTCCCTTTTTCCACTCGTTCATTAGGCCTGGGTGCTGCAGGATTAACCCACTTACCCCACTCATCTTCCCCTCTCATTGTGTAGTACACTAGAGCACGTTTATGTCTTTGTGTGTGCCAGGTGCAAAAACACTCCAAGAAAGGTGGCACTGTAGTCATCCTCGTAGGTTTTGTTGGACGTTCTGTCCGTCATCTCACGCCTCACTGCAAGGGCAAATAGTCAAACTGGAAGAGACGTCAACACAAACGTCATGTGACCTGATGATCATGGGGAAATAAATAGTAATAATAATGTTGTGTACTTTGGGACTGGGCAATATGATGATATAATATGGATATTGTGATTAATGATGGTATGATGCACTATTCTGAGATATATCACAATATCCTTTTTATACACTGAACTCTGAAGTTTTATCAAATTACATCTTTATAACTCTTTTTAGATATGTTTGATTTTAGCGATTTATTTTTTTTATTTACATTTTATAAAAGTATCATCAAATTGATTTTTTTCTTTTTGCAAATTATTATTATAATTATAATTATTATTATTTATTATTATTATTATTATTATTATTATTATTATTTGATTTTAGGGATTTTTTTTAATTTACATTTTATTAAAGTATCATCAAATTAATTTTTTTCTTTCTTTTTCCAAATTATAATTATAATTATTTATTGTTATTATATTGATATTATTAATATGATATAATGTTAATATAATATTATTTATTATTATTATCAATTTATATTAAATTTACTTTTAATAACGGTATCATTAAATTAATGTTTTCTTCTTTTTTCAATTTATTATTATATTTATAATAATAATAATAATAATAATAATAATAATATATTATTTACTCTGAATTCAACTCAAGTTTTGTCAAGTTACACCTGTATAACTCTTTTTAAATATGTTTGATTTTAGGGATTTTTTAAAATTTACATTAAATTCACTTTTTCCAATATAATATAATATAATATAATATAATATAATATAATATAATATAATATAATATAATATAATATAATATAATATAATATCAGTCTAAAAAATATATTTAAGTTACATTTAAAAAATGTATAATAAAATTCAGTTTTTCTTTTTTTTTTTTTTCAATTTTTTATATTATTTGTTTGTTTATTTTTTTTAATTGTTTGTTTTTTTGTTTTTGTTTTTTATAGCAAAATTATATATACTAATACAACTGTAGAAAGTCAAAGTGATAAGTAATTTATTTTTGTAATTTATTCTATTTAAAAGTCTCATGAAACTCGTTTTTTCTTACTTTTTTCCAGATCTAACACTACTGGTCAGTTTTATTTTCCCAGTCTGATCGCAAACCTTTATATGAAATGCATATCGTTTATTATAGAGATCTCCCCGGTTATTTAAAAACATCTCACGTCTCATGACATGATACTTGCGTCCTATTGCCCATCCCACTCTATATAGAAACACTACTGTCCTGTATTGTGTGATAAACATCTCCTGAATCTCAGTGGACCGATGCCTTGTACGTAGAGACTTTGTCCTTGCAGTGCTTTTATTGTTTCATTCTCGTCCTCTCACAATGGGGTAAGTTCACCGTGTGCCTGTTTTGGCGTTTACTTCATGTGCCATATGTTTTACACTGCTATTAGCAACTCATCAGCTTCATGTGGTTGTTCACTAAAACTCTAAACATTTACACTGCATTTCTCCATGTTTGCTGTGGACTGGGATTGTTTTTATTTTTCCCTTTTCTTTTTCAAAATAGCTGGTAAGCTGGTAAACCTAGATATCAGAGACTTGGAGTAAATGGTGCATAGACATGGTCTGTTTTTAAAGGTTTATTACTTTGGACATAAGTGTGTAGGGCTAGGTCTGGACATGATTCCACTGGACATCATAAAATGATTCTCTAGGTTGCGTTTTAAGATCTGCGGTCTTGAGTACGGGTGATCCTACGACGCTCGCAGAAGCCAGGAGAGGATTACGTGAATCTGACAACAGATTTACATTCACTTTTACGCTATTTGGCAGACTTCCTTATCCGGAGCGACTTACAGAAGTGCTTTTGAAGTCTTTATCATTAAATACATCAATACTGGTTCATTAGGTCACGCTCTAAGAATAGATCAGTCTAAAATTCTGTTAGGAGAACAGCTAAAAATACAGTAAGGCAATACACAAACCATGCTGATGGACAGATTAAACCTTCTTACTTTGATCATGGATGCTTGAATACTCTGAGATCTAACAAGTGCAAATGTCACTTTTAGTTACTTCGAGCTAAATCCTTAAATGTGTTTATATCGTGTCTGAATATTTCCATCGATATGATAGATACTGTAGTGTATCAGAGCTTGTTAATATGAGCTAGATAATCAGTGTAGCAGTTAACACTTTCAGCCCAAGCTTCACTTCTTATGTATATTTATGTTGTTTTTATTAAATGAGTGTTATTGCTGTTACTGTGTTTCTGATCCAGATGTTTGGAAACTGGACATTTGGAACTCTGGTGTTCACAGTGCTGGTATTTACAGTCACGTTAAAGGTAGCACAATATATATATATACACATTATGTATTTATTTTTCCCATACGGTTACATTTATCTGCGTATTAATGCTCTGCAGCTCGCTCTGGACACACACTACTGGACGTGGATCAACCATTTCGTCATCTGGGGGTCTCTGCTGTTCTACGTGATCTTCTCATTACTCTGGGGCGGCATCATTTGGTACGTTTTACATCCTTACAGAACGTAACTACAGCGTACTTTGGTGATAATCTTACCAATAAAAGGATTTCGGTGAAACGTGATGTTTTAGTTGAAAGTCCTTCAGAGTAGGAGTGAAGGTTTCTCATTAGAAGCTGAAACTTTGTGCAGTAAATCAGACCAAATTCTATTTTCATGCATAGACTTTTGTCCTTTTTCTGTGGAAACATCAAGCGTCATGACTCCAGCATTGTTTCTTTGTTCCTTCGTATAATGTCTTTAGTAAATCAGAGCGTTTGTTTTCTTTCTGCAAAAGGCCGTTCCTGAACTATCAGAGGATGTACTACGTCTTCATGCAGATGTTGGCCAGTGGACCGGCGTGGCTCAGCATCATTCTGCTCATCATGGTCAGTCTGCTGCCCGACGTGCTTAAGAAAGTGCTGTGGCGAGCCCTGTGGCCCACCACCACCGAGAAAATACAGGTACACCTCCGACTGCTGCTACATTTTTACTCTTCTGCTCTAATACTGTTATGTTTTTCTCCAAATCTACTCAGATTATCAAGGACATGGGGTTTTTAAATCATTTTTGCATTATGAGACACTCAGTCCAGTGGCTGGACCGGGAAACAAAGTAAACAATCAAACACCAGCAACTCAGTGTGTTTTATTAGCCTTGATTAAAAAACAAACAAGCAAACATCACGTACTAAACAGTGAATCAGTAATTTATATAAAAAGTTAGGCTTTTACTTTATATAGACTTTATCATGGCTTGCATAAGTATTCACCCCCCCCATGAATTAGATTCACACTGTATGTGTTTGGAATCTACACAAAAGTCCATTATATTATAAAGTGCAGGGAAAAATCGATATATTTCAGGAAAGAACTTACAAATAAAAGTTATAGTTGTGTAAGTATTCAAGCCCTGTACTGTGAAACATCAAATTAGTTATTTTGGAAAGAGTCTCATTTACAATGTCAAGTTTTCCGGTTGCTCTATTTTGCCCCCTAGTGGAATCCCAGAGTAATTTTTTTTCCCCCCACCAAATCTTTCAATTCAGTAACAAGACGAGTTTAGAATAGGACAGGATCAGACCGGGTCCGATCCGAATAGAGTATGAACACAGTGTGTGTAATGAACCACAAACACAAGCCATACTCTTCTTTATACCTGTTTAGAATTTGTACAAAATATCATCTGCTATTTACAGTAACTGTGTGATGATGAGACTGCGGAAACAGATCAACATTTGTTTGTGAAAAGGCCCAAAATATGAGCAGAAATATTTACATTTTATGTAGAGAACCTACCTGAGACATCAGATGAGTCGAATACTAAAAGTAAACACTGAAATAGAGCTGAAACTTGATCCTGTAAATATTTTCACAGTATCCATGTATGAACAAAGTCTTAATGTAAAATCAGCAGATTTTTGTCATTTTAATAATTAATAATAATTTTTTTTAATAATTTAATAATAATTCAATAATTAAAAAGAAAAGTGTATTTTGACATAATTTATCCTAATATCTGTACCGGTTACTATGGCAACACTGCTGTAAACACTGTAACGTTTACCTTATCCGTTGTTTTCGCCTCGCATCACAGTGGCTTAAAGCCTGCAGGAGGTTTAACTGTCCTTATTCTCTCAGTGTTGTGTCTCTGAACATGGTTTGGTTGTAGCTATGATTTTGTTTTGACCACATTTACGGTCTTCAGATTTACCTTTGCTACGGATCAGTGTCGAGAATGCTGGATGTAAGTGCATACGCGTCTGCAGCTCAGGCAGTCCTCGGCTGCAACGTTCCAATTCTCCTCTTCACTCTTTCCTTATTAAGTGAAGAAAAAGCAAGTTTTGTTGGCTTGTTTTTTGGTGTTTTTATTTGGAGGATGTCCAACATTTCTTTGAACTGCTCCTCGACTGAAGACGTGTGCTGGTGTGTTTGACAAAGTGTACACTTATTTCTGATAAACCTGCTCTTTACTCCAACCTTTACAGCTTTGCATTAAACCTCTCTGTATGCTATAAACACTATAGGATAAGGATCTGGGTAAAAAAAATAAATAGCTACTAGGGCTGATAAATAGTTGCACAGTAAATCAGTAAAGAAAATCCAGAGAAAGTGATGTGATGTTATTTTATCACACCCGGCCATCTTTGTTGTTTCATTTATCCCAGGTTAGTTTTTTCCTAATTGTTGATATTTAGCTTGAATTTACAGTTTTAAAAATAAATAGCTTCAGATTTTATCCTACAGTATATTCTCACTACATAAGCCGTACACGGTCATTGTTATACACTGTGTAGTGCACTAGATGCTTCAGAACAACATTTAAGTCACATCTTTTGGAAATATACAGGATTTTAGGACACAAAAGTTAAAACTGTTTGTAAATAACATACGAGGTGGTTTTCCAGCGATGAGGGAAATTTGGACCGGAAAAATGTGCTTTATTTGAGTTGGATATGGAGAAAAGTAGATCTTAAAAATCTCCAAATTCTAAAAGTGTGGTGTTTTTTGGTTTGTATGTGTGTGTGTTTTAAATAAATCAAATAAAATCTACTCTGTCAGCCCTATTAGCTATAAATTCATATCAGATATTCATACATCTGTTGGAAGCAAGCTTATTTCTGCCTTACACTGGTTGCCTACTTTCCCCAGATTAACTTTTAATAAGCTAACATGAAGCAGTGCTAAGCAATAAGGAGGTACAGTTTAGTCTGCTCTATTCTTAGCCTAGTCTCTTACTGTATCTCTAACCCCTCCCTCCATGTTAACTGTTCTAAACCCGTTTTGTCTTTTCCTCTTCTCTTCTCTCCTCGTCTGCCTCTTCTCCGTGACGTTCGACTGCATCCCCGAACTTGCCCTTTTCCCCCTGTGTCTTTAACCCCTGAAACTTCTCCTTTGCCCTCTGAACCCACGTGGCCGTGGTAACGGCAGACAAAGCGCCAGTGCCTTACCGCCGAGCAGTCCACCATCTTTATGCTCTCTCAGACCTCCAGCAGTATCAGTTTCTGAACTGGGCAGGAGGTGACCCTTTCACTCTCTTTGCATGTGTGTGTGTGTGTGTGTGTGTGTGTGTGCGCGCAAGTAAGTGTGTGGAACAAGTCACTGAAAGGGACCAAGAACTTCTTACTAGTCAGAATTGTTTATTTGTATGTACAGAATGTGGAAAACACATTGTGTTAAAGCAATGGAGAATTCTTATTTTTTTTTAAAATTAAAAATATTTTAATTACATCTGTGACATGGGCCGTTCATCTGAAAGACAATTTTGGCAGTTTTTTCTATTTTTGATAGGAATATCGATCTATCGATCTATCGATCCGTCGATCTGTCGATCTGTCGATCTATCTAGATAGATAGATACATCAGAACATGCAAATCTATGGATGGATGGATGGATGGATGGATAGATAATTATAGATGGGTAGATCATGGATATACAGACAGACAGATGGATGATTATAGATGGATAGATAGATAGATAGATAGATAGATAGATAGATAGATAGATAGATAGATAGATAGATAGATAGATAGATAGATGGACGGACAGATGGATGATTATAGATAGATAGATAGATAGATAGATAGATAGATAGATAGATAGATAGATAGATAGATAGATAGATAGATAGATAGATAGATAGATAGATAGATAGATAGATAGATAGATAGATAGATGGGTAGATCATGGATATACAGACAGACAGATGGGTGATTATAGATGGAGAGATAGATGGATAGATAGATGGACAGACAGACAGACAGACACATGGATGATTATAGATGGATAGATAGATAGATGGACGGACAGATGGATGATTATAGATAGATAGATAGATAGATAGATAGATAGATAGATAGATAGATAGATAGATAGATAGATTATAGATAGATTATAGATAGGTTATACATGGATGGAGGAATACAGACAGACAGATAGACAGACAGGTCTAATATTTATTTATATAAATAATTTTCTCTGGGGGAAAAAATCCCACATTGTCTTGTCAACATGAATCTTTCAGCCGCTTTATGGAAATCTTTTGTGGTCTACAAACATCCATATTTAATTGTGATTCCATCAGTCTAATAGCCGTGTTCTTCAGCACTGGAAATAACAGACGGGGCTTACTGATTTATTGGAAAGGCATTAGTTGAAGACGTAAGCCTGCTAAGCTCTCGGTAATGACTGTAAGAAGAGCTCTGGTTCCATAGAAGTGGCGCTTGCTCCAGTTCTGCTCGCGTGCTTTGGATCTGCATGCACTGCTCCGTGTGCTCACATGCATGAATGCGGACATCTGTGTTTGTGGGTTGGATGAATACGAAATGTGAAATCTGTCCATTGCTACATGCCACGTAGAGCTACATGGTTCCATGTTTCCATGCAGCGTTATATATGTCACATGTCCCCTTTTTGTTTTGTTTTGTTTTGATTGATTAACCTTTCTGAACAGGAACAGGTTGATCTGAACTTTTGTGTTCCGAAGAAACAATGAGGAAAACGTCTCCACCACACACAGCCATTTCCATTAGGCTGAGTCTGTGTGTGTGTTTGGTGTCTGTCTGTGTGTTTGTGTGTGTGTGTGGCTGTCCACAGAGGATGAAAGCTGATAGGACCTTTCTAGCACACAGTGAGGACTCCCTGTTACATGGGGTTCAGACCACCACTGAGGCTTAACAGCAGCATGGTAAAGAATGGAACAAACAGGGGCCTTGTACTAACATCCGGGTCACCATCAGACTGATCAGGTCTAAAATTAATACCAGGATAGCACAAGCACTTTATTTTACACTGCGGTGTTTAATCCATAGATCTGGAGTAACATCTTTACAGGATTCAGGGAGGTAGAAAGTGTTAGATGTACAGAAAATAGCAGCATCGCTTAGACTTGTATAAGCCATATGGCTTTTGATGTCACACCCAGGATGGAAATAATCATTCAACATATACAGAATAATTATACTACTTAACTATATTTATCCTTTAACTTCCCTTTTCCATTTCTAACATACAAAACATCCAAAGAATCTGATTTCAACAGTACACAAGCTCCCACTCAATGTATTTCATATTATATGACAATATAATGATTTAGAAATGCTTATCATCAATGGTGAGTTAGTAAGGGCTCATCTAAAAAGTGCCCCACATTGGACACTTTTTCTTTTATTTATTTCTTACCTTAAATAAACCTAGAATGGATTCACAGTAAATCTAGAAATAAAGTCAAATAAATAAATAAATAAATAAATAAAATTTCCCGTTCTATTACCTGTTTTAATTTTCTTTTCCATCGGGTCAAGGCTTATAAAATCATGCACTTTTTAGACGGTCCCTTGATGATAGTACTAGTATTAAATTCATTTTATTTTCTCCTCGTAGATAAAAAGTTAACGTTTTTTGGACGTTTTGTTCCACGAGGATATTTATTGAGCATTATTGGAAAGAGTGTTTAGTTTTAGAGGTGAAGCAGAATGTACTAAATGTAATTAATAAAAGTTGAGGTACCATAAGAGGAATAATACTTTTGATTATATGAAAAGAATCGACTTTGTGATGGTGCCAGTAACTCACCCCGTCGTCGTTGATTATTTTCCTATAACAGCACAACCCCAAGTGTTATTTCATACTTACATCTTCAGTTATTATTTTTTAAAGCACTTTATGGCACTAATACTGCTCTGTAAATATGTCTGTGCTTTAAAACGCGGAGTGTGTACCTAGAATTTACTTGTAATTACATCATACTTATTAAATATTAGAGCACACTGTTAAATAAAGTCCAGGATGCTGCCTATAATAATGACTATAAATAATAATCAGTGCCTATATGTTCATCGTCGTCAGGAGCATTACTTCAGGATCATTTAGCTCGGTTGTTAATTATAGATTTGATGAGTCTGATGGTGACGATACTGCGAAGCCCCTGGTGTGGCGCGTGCTGTGAGTTTTGCTGTGAGAACCGACAGGCTGGGGTGGTTATGGAGACTTAATACCGGCGTGTTGACGTTATTCGAGCGTAATTGCTCTCGCTGCACATGTACACACGCAAAAGCACATATCTGTTCTGTTTCCAACTGGGAGGACCTAACGCTGATCTTATCTCTCCTGCTTCTGTAAGTTAATGCATCACTGGAGGAATAAAAGCCTGTCCTGTTCACTGACCGCACAGTCCTAGAGGGTGCTGATGATCAGGTCTTCAATAGAAGCATTCTCACAATGTGGTACTGCAGAGTTTTCCAAAATGGCTTCCTAACGATTTTTAGATCCTAAATATGTTCTTTAAATTAATATTTTACACAATTAATACTTAATTAATTAGTACCAAAGCACATTTTCCCATATTGGCAGAATCAGTAAAGGCTTAAGAGTGAAAAATTCAAGTGCATAGAGAAAAGAGTTCTTCTTCAGGAGAATCCCAAATCATCATGGCTGAATCCCAAAATTCCCACAGCCATCCATTATCAGGAGCCAAACTCTTTCTGTCTCTCTCTCTCTCTCTCTCTCTCCCAGTCTCTCTCTCCCTCATTCTCAGCCCTCCGTCTTTCTCTCTCTCTCTCTCTCTCTCTCTCCCCCTCACTCACTCTCACCCCCCTGCCTTTCACTCTCTTTCTCTCTCTCTCTCTCTCTCTCATCTGTGAGCTTGTGTATGTGTTAGAGGCGGACAGCGCTTTCCTCTGAGTGTGTTATTCAGACTCCTCAGTCGGTAGCTGTAGGTGATAGCAGAGGTGTGGGAATTGGCGAGGGGAGAAAATTGGGGAGAAAAAATGTCTGTGATAATTGTTCTTTTCCTGCAAAGTTCAAAAGGCCCTATCCATTACACAGTGCACTGGAGATGAAGCACAAAGCACAAACAAAATAATTTTATTTGAAACCTTTTCTAAAAGAAACATCTTAATGAAATCTCACAATTTGTCCAAACCTTAGTGGCTAAAAAACATCCCCTTGAGGAAGCAGTTAAAGTCTGAGGAACATAAAAATAAATATGCTGGGTTTAGATCCGCAATATAATGAGGACAGGATGAATTACACACAAGGAAGCAACAAGGAACTTAAACAATGATAAGATGAGAATCTGAACTCATATATTATTTACAATTTACTGAAAAATTAAAGAAACTCCTGATGTCTTTATAGTTCTACTGCTTTGATAAGCATTAACTGAACATAAATTTTGATCTCCATATCAGTAGCTTCTAGGACTGTGCACTCAGACCTCTCGTTCACTGACTTCCATAAGTGCATGATTAAGTATTTTGCCTTTTTTTGCACCATCACATTTGCAGAATTTGTGTTTGGGGCTTGTGGGTGATTTTGTTTTGTTTTTCTTGCTCTTGTAAACACTATTGCGTGTTTGTCCGGTGCTTGCGCTTGTTGTGTTATGCATATGTGACCACTCACTGCCATATCGCTCATCCCTCTCTCTCTTTTTCTCTTCTACATTTCTCCCTTGTTCCCCTCTCTTTGTTTTTTGTTTTGTTTTCTCTACAGAATGCAGACAAGCTGTATAATGGTCAGCTGTCGGAGTTTACCCCTCTGTCCTCCATCCACACTCCACCTGTCCACAAACAGGGCGCCGATGAGGATCAAAGCCACGCCCATCGCAGGTCTGACTCTTCCCCTCGTAAAAAAGTGATGTACACCCGCTGGGGTGGTGGCCCTGACTACTGCACTTTCCGGCCTTTCTTCCGAATTGGGGGAAACCCCAGGCTGTCTGGGATGGCGTACGCCTACGCCACACCCGGGCGTGAAACTTCCATCTGAAACGAAAATCTGAGCTAATATTGAGACTTGCACACGATAGTGCAGACCTGATCCTGAAATTGCAAATTGTTCACAAAAGTATTCACTTGAAAATCACACTCTGTTCGCCAAGGCAGCACACAGCAGCAAGGCTGGGTGTTGGTTGGTGGTTTGGAAGCAGGCTTAAAAGGGCCAGCAGATCCATAGGAGTGTTTAAAGTGCTGTGTTAAGGGGCCTTTTTTTACCCTGATTCCCGTGTATATGCTTGTTTGTGGTTGTGTGTGTTACCCTGAGTCACACCTCCCATGTGAAAATGACTTGAAACTAATATCCTGGCACTGAGCAGCTATAATACAACATACAGCTTTCTCACTGGATAGAAATGATCTGAATGTGGATATATATATATATGATATATGTGATGTGTACACTCACTGACTACTTTATTAGGAACCCCTGTACACCTGCACATTCATGCATATGTCCAATCAGCCAATCACATGGCCAATCATACACACAGTAGCCTCTGATTCATGTTCAGGTCTGAGAGAAGTGGAACCTGTTGTAGTTCTTCCACCTCACCGTTTGTTTATTCGAATCGTGTAACTTCCTCGTCTGCCGATCCCTCTCTGGATGTTTTTCTTTGTGTAAAGACCTTCTGACGTTTGATGTGAACATGACATTACATTGCTGTGCATGATAATATGCATTACGCCATTGCTGCTGCATGATTGGCTGATTTGCCGGTGATGAACGCGCAGGTGTACAGCTCCACTGAGTGTATATGACATGGACTTGTGTGATCTGTACACAGATCCTCACACTTATTTCTTCCTTCTCTCTCGAATTTTCTTCCCTTCCCCCTTTTTTTTTCTTTTCTTCCTTTTTTCATTTTTTTTTTCTTTTATTTTATTTTTAGAACTAACTGGTGTTGTCTTTGCGCAACTCTGGTTTTGAGGAACACTCCGTAAAGGCACCGTTATGTTGAATTGTAAGTGGCTGAACTTCGGCCATCGTTGCATCTTTACTCCACTAGATAGAGCTCGCCAAGAATGCCATAGGTGTGTGTGTGTGTGAAGTAGTAGTAGTGTGTGTGTGTTTGTGAGACATGAGACAAAAGCTAGGACTGGATTGTCTCAGCTTTGTCATTTGTAATATAATTGCACCAGTTCAGTAGCTCATATGACAACTTATCAATTTAACTCTATAGCTAGATAAATAAGTCTAAAACCGAGTGGCAGCTTGTTAGTCCGGTGTAGGTGCTCAAAGATGTGCTATAGCTATTTCTGTCACCCCTTTCCCTTTCCCCTTATATCCTTATCTTTAGCTTTTCTTTATTTTTTTTTGGTTTTTTGGACAAACCTGACTATCTACCTTAGCATCCATGTTCTTCTGCCTTAACGCTGTAACATTTCCCATGCTTCATACTGTGGTCTGGACACCAAAGGTTGTAAAATAATAGATAAACGGAGTAAACTAGTGTTCTTCTTGCCTTACACTGATGTTGAGGGAGCGGGGAAAGGGGCGCATGACGGCATTAGACGAATCCCACCGCACTGCCTTAAGTTCACACGCTGCACCAGCAGACAGCTGGATGGTAGACGGTTCCCTTTTAGACTGATCGCAGGTCAGTTTTTCCTCTTTTACTACTCTATCTATCTATTGATCTATTGATCTATCTAGGTAGATGGATAGATAGATGGAGATATCACTGTATTTTGCTATAGTATGAATATTTCAGTTTTGGATTGTTGAACGGAAAAGCTGGTTGAAGATCAGTGTAAAAACAGGAATATATATATTTTTTTTTAGAGAGATAGCAGTAGCAAGCTTCTCATAACATCTGCTACAGCAGGCTAAGGGACGCAAGACTCCTCAAGACGATCTCTAGTTTTTATTTTCACTCCCAGTGGCAGCAAGCTTTGCTATATTTAGGTGGCTCGTACCTAATGTTTGTATTTTAAAAGGTTTTATTTCACTGTTGAGCCTCAGTGCGGAGTCTTGTGTCGCTACGCTAGCTTCATTCTGTCACTATAATCTGCCTGATCAGCATTCATAGTCACTGTCTGTTTGTCTGGTGTATTCATGTGTCACCTGATCACCCGGTCGATTGGCTTACACCTGAGATGGCTCCTGTTCACTATGTTGCACTTCCCTTTAATTCATTGACCTCATAGTGAAGAGAAGCCATATAAATCATCTCATTTATAAAATAGAGCCAATATGATGATATTACAGTACAAGAGATGGTTATAGGGTGATGCTCTGTATTACAGTTCTGTTTCCTCAAGGCTTCATGACGCATACATAAGGCCTTCATGACAGCTGGCGAATACGGGTCAGGTGTCAGGTGTGCGCTCGCGTAAACTCTGCTTCAGATGTGGAGTTGATATAACAGCTGAATTAAGCGACATCTGGTAGACGTGAGTTGGTGTTTGGATGACCTGCATTTTTAAACTACAAGAACGTAGCTCTGTTAAACATCTCAGCTGTAAAAACACTAAGAGAAATAACACAACACTTTTAAATGATATCATCATTTATTAGAAATCCAAATGGGGGTCAGAATGCAGACCTTTTTACACATACAAAAATACCCCAAAAAAAAAATAAAAACGAAATCTTTTCCTCATCATTAATAACAACAGATGAGCTAATCAACACATGAATCTACATTGATTGACCGCTATGTAGGTGTTATCTCTAATATCTCTAATATTTGACTGACAACCCTGTTAGCCCCGCCCTCCTTCCATCCCATTTCTCGCTTCCCCCGCCTCCACAACAAGCAAACTATTACAACTAGAAATTTCAGCTGAAATGGTAAAAAATGTTTATTTTTTCACTCTAAAAAGAAAATAAATAAAACAAGGCCTACATCAACATGTCAATAATAATAAAAAAAATAATAATAACACTATACGGATTATAATAAAAATAATTGTACAGTCCAGGTGCTCGGGTTTGGGTGATGATGGTGAAGCTGCTGCGTGTCTGTTTTATTTAAAATCCTGACACTAGAAATGTTTCTGTATTTAAGATCATTTTCCTAGAATAGGAGAAAAGAATGTAAACGTTTCTATTTTCTAATCTAACTTTCTACTGTTTATATAAACAGACACCTGGCAGTTTTTCCTCCTCGTATATATATATATTCGCACACTAGCGCCTTATTCCTCGTCAGGGTTGCCAGGTCAGCGTTATGTAATAACGTTTATTATGCAGCTCTGTACTCATTGATCATCGCAGCAGTGCAATAAACGACAAAAAGTCAGTCATCATGACGGTACAACACAAAACAGTTACTTCCTCTCTCTGTTATCAGCTGGACTTCAAAAATTCCTGAAGGCAGCAGTGGACAGCTGTGGGAAAAGTAATAGATCATATAGATTTATGTCGGTTGTCATGAAGGGTTTATGTACTGTGTCACACAGCTCTTGGAACACTGCCCTAACATTGTACATCTAATCTAATCTGATCTATCTATGTACATGTTGGATCATTCTTATAGTGCAATGCTTAGATAATTCTCACATCTTAACTGTGTGTATTATCTCCTTTCCTTTTACATTCCTTTTTTTTTTGTCTTTGTCGTTTCTCGCATTCTCAGACGTGTCGGATCCGAGACTCTCATCTGCCTTCATACGTACTTTCACTGTCTTTGTTTCCAAAAATCTCATGGCTGTTTATAGATCTCTGAGCTTATAACATTGTTATCCATGGCAGAGCTTGAGACAGAGACAAAGACATACGCTATATTGACGAAAGTTTTGGGACATCTGCCTTTACATGCACATGAATGTAATATGGAGTTGACCCGCCCTTTGCAGCTATAACAGCTTCATCTCTTCTGGGAAGGCTTTCCACAAGGTTTAGGAGTGTGTTTATGGGAATTTATGACCGTTCCTCTTGAAGTGCATTTGTGAGGTCAGGATGAGAAGACCTGGCTCACAGTCTCTGCTCTAATTCAACCCAAAGGTGTTCTATCAGGTTGAGGTCAGGACTCTGTGAAGTTCCTCCACACCAAACTCTCTCATCCATGTCTTTATGGACCTTGCTTTGTGCACTGGTGTACAGTCATGTTGGAACAGGAAGGGGTCATCCCCAAACTGTTCCCTACAAAGCATGAAATTGTCCAAAATGTCTTGCTATGCTGAAGCATTAAGAGTTCCTTTCACTGGAACTAATATGATTTGATTTAGAGAGGTGTCCCAAAACTTTTGGCAATATAATGTATATTGAGAGATGATTGCTAAGATGTATATTTTGTGTCGGCTATTTTTCTATTTCTCTCTTTTAATGTTTTAGCTGCTCGTGAGTTAGGTGCCTTGTGGTTGATAGGAAGATTTCAGAAATGAAAGAAAAAAGAAAAGGTCCAGGAGGCTTGTAGACATTTATTTTTCCTTCCAACCCTTAACACAAAAACACCAAGGTCAATACTTCATTTATTGCTCCGTGTAAAAAAAAAAAAAAATAATACCAGATGTTACTTTTGAAAAGATGTCTATTATTTTTATTTTTCTTAAAAAATGTACGTTATGCCACAATCAATCCAGAAATGCTATATATTACTGTATGTGTGTCTAAAATGAGGTTTACAGTTAGAGAATGAATGAACTAATGAACAATCTAACTCGGTCGAACGGATGACTTTGCTTCTGGTCCAAAGCTGCATTGCTGTACGTGTCTGAATGTAATCACTGTTCATGACTCGAACTCAAACACATCATCGGTCCGACTCAAACACAGCCGTTTGGATGTTTGCATGTTAACGATAGCTGCTAAGCTCTTAATCATGAATTTTTTTTTTTTTTTAAAAAAAAACATTCTGCTAATTTATATACATTAACGTATATCTGACAGGATGATGGTTAATAGGCTTTTGCCCAGTGACTCTTTGTGACCAGTCCTGGGATTAAAAACTTACACCTGAACTGTAACTTCTATTATTATAACGTAATGCTTCAAATTCGCCATCATCAGTTACAGAAGCCAACGCAAAACCTCAACCCAGACAAATTCCATTCTGAATGTTGTCATTTTATCCCATATTTTATTTTAGCTACTACAACAACGAATACGGGTCTGTTTTTACAACCGCTATGTCATACTGTTAACATAATATAAGAAATCACTCGAAATGTGTTGTTTCATTTATAGCACTGTTTTGTTTTTATTCTAAGAAATTCTGAATGTATTAAAGGAGAAGTCTGGTCCAAAAAAAAAGTGCAAAAATGTTGCTGATGTGGAGTTAATCAGTTAATTTCATTTGGCTAATACGTCATGTACATCTTCCACCAGGAGTTAGCCAGTGTTGGCTAATAATGCTAACGATGTGAACTGTGCACATTTCTTCAGGAAGGCAGTGCAGGATGGTATCTCCTTCACAGATATAAGAGTTCTATATTGTGTTGAATATTTTCTTTTTCCGACAAGCCACTGTATTGTGTAAGGAATTTATTTCTAAGCCAGGAATCAGATGATCGCTGGACACTGGTCTCTGTTCAAACACTGGATCTTATCCTATAGAACTGTCAGATGTATAAATATTTTGTATATCTTATTGAGAGAAATAATAATAATAAAAAAAAAGAAGTCTTTTTTGCTATTTTTTGTATTCAGAGGTTTAAAAAAAAAAAAAAGAAACTTACCACTCGAATTTATGGGATTAGTTTGTTTTATACCAACCAAAATTGGAGATCCGGGAGATGACGGCGTCGTCGGAAACCTGGTCAAACAGAAGAGGTTGCGAAATAGCTTTAATCTTCTGCTCTTTCTACGATCTCGACCTTAGTGTTTTGGGTTGGCGTTAGTCGTGTTGACGTGCACTGTTCGAGGACGCATCACACTGAAACTAGGAAGACACTCTGACGTCCGTTCGCTGCTGTTCAGAAAAAAAGTGTGACCAAATACTATTCTATTCTAGATGTCTATACTGTTGTAAAGGCTTTACTGACTCTAGTGGGGCTACAGTAACTCAACGCCAGCCTATTCACCTTAACCGAATGTCTGTTTGCTTTTCTTGTTTTTCGTTTTTTTTGTTTTGTTTTGTTTTGTTGGGGGTCTTTTTTTTTTTTTCTTCTCGATTCGTCAGCACAACGTGTGACGTTGCTCTTAACTAAGTCTATACTGTATATTTAAAAATGTATGTATACTACTGTACACTACAGTATATATGTAGTCACGAATCACTGTACAGTTTGGGGGTCTTTTTGTATACAGTTTTTAACAGATTGATATCTGTAGATATATGTGGATTTTTGCCAGCTTTTCGGTAGTTATTAACAGCAAAACACAAAAAGCTGTAAAACTGCTTGTAATAAATAAATGAAGAAAAATCCTTTATTGCCTGCGTAATATTTCACTGCTTTTCCTTTTCTGTTGTATGTCAAGTTTAAGTCAAATGCCTGTATCAGGCGTAACATTATGACCACCTGCCTAATATTGTGTTGGTCCCCCTGATGCTGCCAAAACGCAACAATACTGTGTATTCTGACACCTTTCTATCAGAACCAGCATTAATGTCTTCAGGAATTTGAGCAACAGTAGCTCGTCTGTTGGATCGGATCACACGGGTCAGCCTTCTCTCCCCACGTGCATTAATGAACCTTGGCCACTCATGACCCTGTCGCCGGTTCACCACTGTTCTTTCCTTGGACCACTTTTGATAGATACTGACCACTGCAGGCCGGGAACACCCCACAAGAGCTGCAGTTTTGGAGATGCTCTGATCCAGTGGTCTAGCCATCACAATTTAGCCCTTTGTCAAACTCGCTCAAATCCTTACGCTTGTCCATTTTTCCTGCTTCTAACACATCAACTTTGAGGACAAAATGTTCACCTGCTGCCTAATATATCCCACCCACTAACAGGTGCCATGATGAGGAGATCGTCAGTCTTATTCACTTCACCTCTCACTGCTCATAATGTTATGCCTGATCGATGCAAGTTCCATGTGAATTGAGTATCAGAATCCAACTTGATTTGAGTGTATATATTTAAAGCCCTGAATAAAATTAAATACTAACCTCAGTATTTCACCTCAGCTGAGACTCCAACCACCAACGCTGGGGTTTAGCACTGTATAACAGTCAAAAGGAAATCTTCAGGACTTTCTGATTCCTCTGTAAGATGACCAGCTGTATTTTATTACATCTTATTAGCTTCAAGCAAGAACAATAATTGAGTCTGAGTCACCAGCTGTCTTCAGACAATGAATGAAGATTCTAAGTCTAACTGGCATCCTAAGTCTGTGACCTGTTGAACCGGTGTAAATATATTCATTGCTAGAGATTTCAAAGCACTCTTGTATGTCGCTCTGGATAAGGGTGTCTGCCAAATGCCAGAAATGTAAATGTAATTTGGAGATGTTGCCAAGGGAACGATGTTTATAGCTGTTGAATCTCACAACTAACATGTGTCCTGGATTAATGTTCTGATTACATGTACAAAGTATATCTTTTAATGATTTTGCTGTAGGAATTGTCAGCAAAGGCAAGCAAATCTAAATTATTATTATTATTATTATTATTATTATTATTATTATTATGGAACGTACCCTATGCAGGAAGGAAAGGGGGAGAAACATCTGAAAATATTTTAAAATATGAGAATACAGAACAGTATGACTATCATAAAATCCAACGGAGATGTTTGTGTAAAGCCCACAAGTCCTCAAAAAGTCCAGGTTCTATGAGCTGAGGACCCGAATGGGTACAGGAAGAACTTCCTCTTCATTCTCAAATTCAATTCAAATTCAGTTTTATTTATCACATAAACTAGAAAAATATAAGAAAATATAAGAAAACACACTAGAAGAAAGAAGAATCTAAAATAAAAAGAATATCAAGTATAAAAAGAATATAGTACAAAATATAAGATATGAATATACTACTTTTTTATATATATTATACAATATATTAAAATAAAAATAAACCATGATAAAATATATTAAAAATAACAACAATAATAATTATAATAATTATTATTATTTTTATTGTTGTTCAGTTGTTTATTTTTATTCTATTTTTATTTTAATATATTGTATAATATATAAAATTGTATATTTATTTTAATATTGTTTTTGTTGGTGGTGGTATTATTATTATTATTATTATTATTATTATTGCTGTTGTTGTTATTGTCATTGTCATTATTATTATTATTATTATTATTATTATTATTATTATTATTATTATTAGCATACCACATTCATCACAGTAATGCATTGTAGTAACACATAATGACCACAGGGTGGCAGCAGAGCTCCTAAATGTTCACTGAAACCTCAGTTTGTATTTAAAAAATAATCCACACCGTATATGACACACTCATCAAAATTTTTCACTCTTATTTCATTCCTATAATCATGACTAAGATTTGTCTCTTCTTTGTCCTACTGTACAAACTGTCTCGACAAACCATTTAAATACAGAAGTGAACAATAACTCATCCTGATGTCATGTTCAGTTCTGCTTTAAGAGCTTTTTGTAATGCTAATGAAATACATAATCTAATCCATAAACAATAATAATAATAATAATAATAATAATAATAATAATAATAATCTAATCTTAATAGTTAAAAATAGATAAATATCTTAATGGAAAAAAAGTGAAGTGGGCTGAAACCAGTTGTAATGATATGGAGTAACCAGATGAGGGCAGTACAGTATAAGACAGTAATTAATGTATTTAAAAACAGCAACAAAAAGTTTTTAGAGCTTTATCTGTATGGAAATGTTTCCAGTGTGTCTTACATTTATATTTACAAATAATACACCAGTTTGCACCAGCTGACCAGAAATAAGTACAAAACAGTTAAAGAAACAGGAGAACCCCAATCTCACACACACACACACACACACACACACACACACACTGAACAAGACATTGTTCATCAGAAGGTGTGAATTAATCAGGTAACAAACACTAATCATCACTAATCATAATCAAACTGTAAATAATGCAGTTAGGAACTCTGAATGCTCGATTCTGATTGGTCAGGAGATTTCCTTTGACAGCTTCTACAGATTTGTATAGTAGACGATCCACATGAACGGATTTAATAAGGTTTCTTTAGGAGGAGATCTTTTTTATTTTAGTATTTTTCGAAGGAGTCTCCAGTGTCAGCGCTTTGTAAGGTTATACTCAAAACTGTACTTTATGTTTGATGGATTTTGCTTCGCCCTATGATAAAAAAAAAAAAAAAAAAACACTTCCTGTTAGAGGAAAATAATCCACATGGAGAAAATAACTTTGTGTCCAGCACGTGCACATGCCGTGTATCTGACTTCTTACACTGTTTAAAATGTACATCATATCCTCTGGGTCCTCTCACTAAAGATATAACATCTGAACCTGCAAAGGGTTAACTTTAATATTTTTCCCTTTGTCCTATGTTTATGTTTTGTTTATATAGAGAGAATTTTCCAGGCGGCGGAACTTCAATGTTAAAAGCATGATTCTAAACCTACACTAAAGTAAAGCATTGGGTCTTACATCTTCACATAGATAGATAGATAGATAGATAGATAGATAGATAGATAGATAGATAGATAGATAGATAGATAGATAGATAGATAGATAGATAGATAGATAGATAGATAGATAGATGCATGGATGGAAGGAAGGAAGAGGAGAGAGAGAGAGAGAGAAAGAAAGATGGATGGAAGAAAGAAAAGGATGGATGGATGCATGGATGGAAGGAAGGAAGGAAGAGGAGAGAGAGATAGATAGATAGATAGATAGATAGACAGACACTTTATTAATCCCAATGGGAAATTTACAACAGCGAAACAAACTAAACAGATATTAATAAATAAATAAAAACAAACACAGAATGCTGATAAATGATGAATGATAAATGATGATGCTCCTGATGAACATGTTGATATTAATACAGTTATATCCTTCTGTTGTTTAATTTGCTCCTTGGGACTGTTTGTAATGTGAAGGTTATAATTAACCATTTTTTCCTAAATTAAGATTAATTAGGTTTGGGGATGATTAAGGCGGCTAATTAAAAATGTGCACAAAAGCACACAAGTTCTAGAAACTCCATGTTGAGAGCTCTGTAAAAAATTTAAGCAAAGCTACTATTGAAAACGGGTAATGGAGCGTGTGTGTGTGTGTGTGTGTGTGTGTGTGTGTGTGTGTGTGTGTGTGTATGCGTTCACTCAGCTGTAAAATCTTCATGAGGGCTGAAATTGCAGTTATTTGCTGAGATTATTTATGAGTCATTTGGCTTTTATTCTCTCTTTGTCTGCCGGACGGCCCCTTTTATTAACGACTTAAAATGATTCTTAATGGTTCATGAAAACACTGAATTTGCCGTCTGATTGGCGTCGAACATCCAATATGTTGCTCTAAGGTCCTGGTGAAGGTGGCTGGATGTGACAGTGATTGAAAGACAGTGATATGAGGGGTGTTTGCTGCTCACATGGACTGACCTACCTGGACATATGAAACATTGTGCACACATCTGTGACTGTACCGTAATGTCCGACTGGTGCTCTGGACCCTGGACCTCGCCATCGCCAGTGTACAACTTATCAGTTATCAGAACCATTTATATATTCATTCATATATATTTATATATATATTTAGATATTCACTTTAAAGTGTAGATTTAGGCTTGTTTTGAGTTTTTATGTGATATAAATTGTAAATTTCCAATTGGGATGAACAAAGCATCTATCTATCTATCTATCTATCTATC
The DNA here is from genome assembly GCF_019097595.1 of Hemibagrus wyckioides. Lineage (NCBI taxonomy): Eukaryota > Metazoa > Chordata > Actinopteri > Siluriformes > Bagridae > Hemibagrus > Hemibagrus wyckioides. Next base: position 12,981,006 of record NC_080735.1, read on the forward strand.
TATCTATCTATCTATCTATCTATCTATCTATCTATCTATCTATCTATCTATCTATCTATCTATCTATCTATCTATCTATCTGTCTGTCTGTCTGTCTGTCTGTCTGTCTGTCTATTTTTCTATCTATCTATCTATCTGTCTGAGTAGTAACGAGGCATTTTGATATTTTCAGTTTCAGCAATAAGAAATGTTAGCAATTAGAAGAAGAAATGCAAAAGCAACCTTCAAATGACTGCGTAATAAAATAAAGCTAGATGTACTGTAGCAGCCATCTCTATTTTTGTGGAAAAATATAAATTTATCTGAAGCAGTGGATTTTGTTTCACTTCACAAGTTGTGAAAAGTACAAACACTAACCCTGACCTTAAAGAGCATTTCCATCCTGAAAAAGGCTCTGGGTTATTGATCAGTAGGATCAGGGTTCAAGCCCCAACACCACTAACAGCTCCACTGTTGGGCAATTGAGCAAGGCCCTTAACCCTCTCTGCTCCAGGGGTTCCACTGTGCTGTAATGTATGCATGATGATAATAATAACGCTTCATGCCCTCAGTTCTTCTTAACACATGAAACATGTTTAACGAATCTGGTGCTCATTTGTTGTTTTATTGTATTTTCATTGCTCCTGTGAGAAGTCAGTGGTTGTGTTTTACGCTGATGTCACAGGAAGCAGTGTTGTTTAGTAGAAGAAAAACATTTCAACAAACTCAGATATAAAAGTTAATGGTCATGATTCACAGTAAGCTCCTAAAAATAATGTAGAATCAGTGGAGTCCTTGGTGCAAACGTTTGACCACAAGCATGCAATACAGATACATAAGTTAGAGAGGTTCAAGTGGTTAGTGAGGAGATCTACAAGGTGATTAGTGAAGCAATAGTGAGGGTGGTGTTAGCATGACAGCTGAAGCTTTGATAGATGATCTGTTTGAGCAAAAAGAAAACCTTCCTATACCAAGAAACAAAATGTTTATTCACAGAAAACAGGAATTTGATTTTTTATTTATTTTTTATAGTTATTTCAATATAAGAGTACTAAAGAAAAAGAAAAATACACATTAAAATGTAAAGGGAAAAAATTATGTATATTTATGAATATTTTAAAAAACATATTTAAGAACATTCATCATCAGGTATCAGATATATATAAATAAGATAAAATAAGATAAAATTAAATTAAATTAAATTAAATTAAGTAAACTAAAATGAAATGAAATGAAATGAAATAAAGTAAAATAAAATAAAATAAAATAAAATAAAATAAAATATGAAGACATAGGTGCTCAGTGTATTATTATTGAATTACAGTGTATATAGAAAGAGCTTGACCGCTCCATAAAAGTTTCTCATATATCTAAGAAGCTTGGTGTGATTTTTTAAGCTGTATCTTAAATAGAGCCTATCATTTATTTATTATAATTTAATTAATTCATGCCTACATCTCAATCCCAGCCCCCAGGAGAAATAAAAGCATGAGGCATGAATGTTTGTCTCTGTCCATGTGCTTCTCTACAGAAGGTTTTTTTTATATCACTTTGCTTTGGAAAGTGCCGGGTCATCCACTTATTCCAGCAGTCATGGTCGAACAGCGTCTTTGTAATGGACTTACAGCAAGCACAATGCGGCAGTAGCAATGGCTCAAACACTTTGCACACTCAATTTCCTGCAAACTATGTGCTGAGACATATTGCTCTGCTAATTAGCTAGAGAAGGACACAACCAAAGAACGAAGGTTATGTCAGCTGTCAAGTGTATATGAAGTAGTTCAGCTTTGTAATGTGGAAGAGGAAATGAAATGATGTCGTGACGTCTTCTTATGCTGTTTGCTTCTTGTTGACTTTCTCAGTTGTTTGTCTCTCTCTCACTACAGTTAACACATGAGAGAGTAAGCATAACAACGAAGGCAGAGAAGACAATAAAGATGTGTTAATGACAACAAGGATGCTAGATGTTGATTTCATTAGGCTTCGGACATTATGTTGGTAAGTTCATAAAACCAGTCAGATATGACCTAGAGTTGGGGGGGACTTGGACTGGTTATGATGACTGGGTGCTATGTGACAGACCACTTCTCAAAACAAATAAATAAATAAATAAATTAGAAATTTTGATTGAACTCATTGCTAGAAGCCAAAAATATTTTTTTGCCTGTTTTGTTGTGTCCATGTTCAACATTGAATGTTAAATAGTCTTTATTTGTCACATATACATTACTGCACAGTGAAATTCTTTCTTCACATATCCCATCCTTGGCGGTTCGGGTCTAAGCTCAGGGTTAGCCATGATACAGCCCCCCTGGATTAGGGGGCCTTGTTCAAGGGCCTAACAGTGGTAGCTTGGCAGTGCAGGGGCTTGAACCCTGATCTTCCAGTCAATGACCCAGAGCCTTAACCACTTGAGCTACCACTGTCTTCATCATATCACTCTGTAGTGGTTATTAATGACTCATATGAAAGTACAGACTCGGGTTAGGTTTAGTGATTTAAGACATTAGCTTTTCCTTAAGAATCTCCCTACTAGGAAAAACATATTCATAGAGAGGTTTAAACAAAAACAGTAACAGTTTCTATGAAAATGTTTCAGCCAGTGATTCTATCTTTAAAGTAAATGTTGATACCAAACCCATTTCTGCTATCTGAGATGCCCCAAGTGTTTGTATCTAATCTGTAAGTATCTAAAATGTAAAGCCGTTATCTTTAACCATTAAAATTCTGTGTACGATTCCTGACTCATTTAGTATCAGACTCACAGCCAGAAAATCATTTATTTGTTTATATAAATGTCATATTTCCACTCATCTGTCAGAATAGAATGCTATTGTACGGGTTAAAAGGGTTAAGATAGCTAGGATTATTTGCTTCCTTTTACTGAAATAAATAAATTTCCACAAAACCCATAATCTAATAAACACCATAAAACTGTCTTGATATAGTTCTAACATGACCAAGGCTGAAAAATCATATTTATTATTATTATTATTATTATTATTATTATTATTATTATTATTATTATTGTTATTGTTGTTGTTATTATTATTATTATTATTATTATTATTATTATTTCTTTCAGTGCCTGCTGGTGATTAAGTCAGTCTTAAGACCCTTTAACGGAAAGCTTGTTTCGACAAATCCGATTAAGCTTCTCGTCCCTGTTACATATCTTGAAAGCGCTCCTTTTGCTGGAAGCTCCAGGGTTTCAGTCTTACACAGTAAATGTGTGATGCTTTATAAGAAACGCTGCCATGGGTTGGTGCTAGAACGGCTTAAAGCTCGAAACTTAAAAGACATCTAGATGTAAAAGCCTTGATTTGCATAAGCACTTCTCCCGAGCCTGAATTTCCTCAGAGGAGAATCTGCGATATCATTTCTGATGGTAGTAAAGAGCTAAAGTGTTGGAGTGATGTGTGGGTTTTGTGGGTCAGTGCTGAGAATTCATCAGCGTTAAAAAAGAGACGAAGGAGCAGATATGAAGGTGTGTGGATGTGTTTGGAAACAAAAATGTTTTTTGTTTATTTGGATCAGAAGTAAAGGATATGTGCAGACAGATTTAACGGTGGTTAGCACGAGAAGGAGAATCGATGTAATTTCTTCCTTTTTAAAAAAAGAAAATTTTAATAAATAAAATTCAGGGTCCTAGAATAATTTTTATATTCATGAATATTGAAGCAGCAGACAGAATGAAAAGATTTTTCCTCCGAGTGAGACCACACACGTAAAAAAAAAAAAAAAAGAACATTTTTTTGTAGGGGGAAAAAAGAGAACTTCCTGCTGGTTTCCTTCTCACCTTCTGCTTTTAGCTTCCACTCCAACAGAAAAAGCCTTACTCTCTCTCTCTCTCTCTCTTGCACACACACACATACACACTCACATAACCAATCAGAGTAATTGATTTTACGGCTGCTCTTATCAGACACAGCAGGCCTCATCAATGACAATGCGCAGGATATCGCTCTGTCCTCTGTCTCCCCCTAACTAGTGAGTGAAGAGAAATACAGGAGAGATCTTACCTTCCTTCTCCTGAGGGCTGAGAAAAGATCAGGATGATCTGATGAGATCTCTGATCAGCTTTCATGGGATCAATATAGTCTATCTATCTATCTATCTATCTATCTATCTATCTATCTATCTATCTATCTATCTATCTATCTATCTATCTATCTATCTATCTATCTATCTATCTATCTATAACCATCCATCTGTCTGTCTGTCTGTCTGTCTATCAGTGATCTATCCATCTATAATCACCCATCTATCCATTCATCTATTTATCTATAATCATCCATTTATCCATTCATCTATCTTTCTATCCATTTATCTATTTATAATCATCCATTTATTCATCTATCCATAATCATCCTTTTATTCAGCGATCCATCTATTCATGTGTCTATCTATCTATCTATCTATCTATCTATCTATCTATCTATCTATCTATCTATCTATCTATCTATCTATCTATCTATCTATCTATCTATCAGCTACTCTGTTACAGCTCTTTAATGCATTTGTCTTGTCCTTGAGAGACAGAAACAGCTGTCTCATGTCTTCTTATACAACATCACACCCTGGGCCACAACATCAGTCTTCTCTGCTAGTGGATGAGTGGATGAGTGGATTTCATGTTGATCGCTTGCACTCCTGCGTAATTGGCTGCTCATTTCAGTTCAAAGCTAAGCGCTGGTTAAAAGCCTAGCAGAAAAATGGGAGCGTATCATTAAATATACCATTAAACATCTGCGGAAAGATGTGCTAATGAGATGTAGTGTAGGACAGCACACCTTTGAACAATTAAGAGTTTTTTTAATCAAAGGTTTCAAAGTACAGGGCTGTGCATCAGTTGGGACTGAGCCATAACACCTGCAGCTGCCACAAGGACAAGGGTATATACTAATCTTATTAATGCTGCTATACTGCTGCTGCTGCTGCTGCTGCTGCTTCCTACAACAAATATGGAGTCGTTGCCCCTGGCGATGCCCCAAAGATGCACAGAGAGCTCGTGTTGTTATTTGGAGACACAATATTTGCTCCTAAAGACAAGGTTACTGTGTTAGAAGAATAACTGAAGAAGAGCTGCAAGCTCACTTAATGTTGTGTGTGTTACAGCATTACAGATCCTGTATCATGTGGCAAATTAGGGAGAAGATACTGTTCATAATGTATAGGTGTGTGTGTGTGTGTGTGTGTAATTAACATCAATAGAGCAGTGAGTGTGTATTTGTGTGTGAGTGTGCAATAAACATATATAGAGTTCTGTGTGTGTGTAATGAACACGTATAGAGCTGTGTGTGTGTGTGTCTGTGTGTGTAATTAACATCTATAGAGCAGTGACTGTGTATGTGTGTATGAGTGTATATAGAGCTGTGTGTGTGTAATGAACACGTATAGAGCTGTGTGTGTGTGTGTGTATGTGTGTAATTAACATGTATATAGCTGTGTGTGTGTGTGTGTAATGAACATGTATAGAGCTGTGTGTATGTGTGTATGTGTGTATGAGTGTATATAGAGCTGTGTGTGTGTAATGAACATGTATAGAGCTGTGTGTGTATGTGTGTATGAGTGTATATAGAGCTGTGTGTGTGTAATGAACACTTATAGTGCTGTGTGTGTGTGTATGTGTGTAATTAACATGTATATAGCTGTGTGTGTGTGTGAGTGTGTAATGAACATGTATAGAGCTGTGTGTGTGTGTGTGTGTGTGTGGTAATGAACATGTATAGAGCTGTGTGTGTGTGTGTGTGTGTGTAATGAACATGTATAGTGCTGTGTGTGTGTGTATGTGTGTAATTAACATGTATATAGTTGTGTGTGTGTGTGAGTGTGTAATGAACATGTATAGAGCTGTGTGTGTGTGTGTGTGTGTGTGTGTGGTAATGAACATGTATAGAGCTGTGTGTGTGTGTGTGTGTGTAATGAACATGTATAGTGCTGTGTGTGTGTGTGGTAATGAACATGTATAGAGCAGTGTGTGTGTGTGTGTGTGTGGTAATGAACATGTATAGAGCTGTGTGTGTGTGTGTAATGAACATGTATAGTGCTGTGTGTGTGTGTGGTAATGAACATGTATAGAGCTGTGTGTGTGTGTGTAATGAACATGTATAGTGCTGTGTGTGTGTGTGGTAATGAACATGTATAGAGCTGTGTGTGTGTGTAATGAACATGTATAGTGCTGTGTGTGTGTATGGTAATGAACATGTATAGAGCTGTGTGTGTGTGTGTAATGAACATGTATAGTGCTGTGTGTGTGTGTGGTAATGAACATGTATAGAGCAGTGTGTGTGTGTGTGTGTGTGGTAATGAACATGTATAGAGCTGTGTGTGTGTGTGGTAATGAACATGTATAGAGCAGTGTGTGTGTGTGTGTGTGTGGTAATGAACATGTATAGAGCTGTGTGTGTGTGTGGTAATGAACATGTATAGAGCAGTGTGTGTGTGTGTGTGTGTGGTAATGAACATGTATAGAGCTGTGTGTGTGTGTGTAATGAACATGTATAGAGCAGTGTGTGTGTGTGTGTGTGTGGTAATGAACATGTATAGAGCTGTGTGTGTGTGTGTAATGAACATGTATAGTGCTGTGTGTGTGTGTGAGTGTGTAATGAACATGTATAGAGCTGTGTGTGTGTGTGTGTGTGTGGTAATGAACATGTATAGAGCTGTGTGTGTGTGTGTGGTAATGAACATGTATAGAGCTGTGTGTGTGTGTGTGTGTAATGAACATGTATAGTGCTGTGTGTGTGTGTGGTAATGAACATGTATAGAGCAGTGTGTGTGTGGTAATGGACCGTGGGACATGCTGCTGTTCCTGCAGATTCTCTACACATGTTGCTGCTCTACAGAAACAGAGTTTTGGCTAATTAACCGATAAAATGCTTCAGCGGGGGCGGGGCCAGGCCGGCCGAAGAGAGGTGGTCTATTGTACCACAGAGCTTTTCTTCCCTTCAGGCTTTTCTGTGGAGGGCTCAGCTTTGAGTGTGTGGGAACCAGGATGGGTCGACATCATTACACGGCCAATTAAGCTTAGGTCAGCGGAGACTAAAGAGAGAGCAGAGCCAGTGGGAGCATCTCTCTCTCTCTCTCTCTCTCTCTCTCTCCTCCTCCACTCCTCTGCTCTCTCCTGTCCTCCTTCTACTCTTTTTTTCCCCACCTGTTCACTTCCTGGCATGCACGTGTGTGCGAGTCTCACTCTGGTTTCACGCTACAACAACGTATTAAAAATTTTGACAGTTTGATGAACGCACTCTGAGAATTGAATTGTTCTTATTGTGCGATTCTGTATCTGAACAGATCAGGCTAATGGTTACGCTTTATTAACAACTTAATGTTAAGAAGCGACGTGTTTTTGTCTGGAGTAAAAACGGCAAAAAGGTTGGAGCCAGCTGAGGATCCTACACGCACAGCTGCAGTGGGACAATGGACCAGGTGAATGTGCAAGCAGTTTTACCCATGCGAAAGGGCCTAGATGGGCTTAGTGTAGCAGAGGAGCATTGTGTGTGTCTCTCTCTCTCTCTCTCTCTCTCTCTCTCACTCGCAGCCAAAACCTGCACCTGGCCTGGAGCTCTCTGCAGTCTTGCAGGTGCTTGACTCCCTTTTGTGGTGGTCCATGCGGTGGTTCCTCTTCAGGACAAAACTCCATGCAGGGTGGGGGCTGTGCCAGCTGAGCCCTCAAGCAGAGGATTATGACACCCCCAACCACACACACACACACACTTTCTCCAAAGTATGAGAGGGCACTGTCAGAGTGGGAAGCTCCAGGAGTAATTGTATGTAATTAGCTCTTTTAATTAGCCAGCCAGGTGCCTGGGGTGCTCTCTCTCTCTCTCTCTCTCTCTCTTTCTCCCTCACACTATTTCCGTGACTCTCAGTCCTTGTCCTGGTCCTGGAGTACCCCTTCTCACCATATTTTGGTGCTTTCCTTGCTGTAACACCTGAATCAGCTAATCATCTAATTACCAGCCACTCCTGGGTATCTTGAAGCAGGGAAAACACTACAGTAGGCAGGGTGGGATACGGTATACACACGTCTCAGGATCAACCTGTACTCCAAATCTGCTTTCCACAAACTCAGTGAAGGATTGTTATAGCATAATGTTATTAAGACATAATAGCACTGAATGCATACTAATAACTCATTTTAGAGCAACAATGATGAATAGATTATCGTACAGTTTATAATTGTGGGACAGAAAAAAAAACCTACAGAATTGTTTTGTTTAGAATTTGTTTTCCAAAATGATTCCTAAAATGCAAAAATGCTCAAGAATGTGGATGCAAATGAAAAGATGTTATTTTCTTGTGTCTTGTCTCATCCTAAGACCTTTATAGTTGTCATATTGAATGGATATTACACACACACACACACTCACACACTTTAAAGGTTAATTTCTGTTTATTTACAAAATTCAACACCTTCTAATTTATCTACAGTAGATCAAAAATTAGGATAAAAACAGTGACATAAACCTTCATGATGAGACCATGTTAACATATGTTGTCTTCAGTGACGTTTCTAATTAATAATAATAATAATAATAATAATAATAATAATAATAATTATTATTATTATTATTATTATTAAATAATAATAATAATAATAATAATAATAATAATAATAATAATAATAAAAAGGAGACTTCATAATATTTCATAAATCCTTCAAGGCTAAAAAACTTTTTGACTTTGACTCATGTTTAAATTGAACATGGAAACTGTCATGTTTTAACTTTATACAAAACTTTTTTTTCATCATGATGTTTCTTCCTGTTTCTTCTAACTAACCTGCATTGCGTTTTCACCTGTAAGCAAATAAGCGTGAAAAAGGGTGCAAATTTCACACAGTAAGTATCAATCAGCTAAAAGATTTAAGGACTACAAAGCACTTAATCCCTAAATCCCTTGTTTTGACCGTGTGTGTGTGTGTGAGGTGTGTTTGCTGATGGGAGTGTCTCTCTTGGGTCTCTCTTTGCCGTGGAGATCCTCCTGCTGAAGCGCTGTGTAGTTACCTGATCTGAGATGAAAGCTGCCCTCTGGCTCTTTGATGGACAGCTTGAATAGGAACACTTACTGCACTGTGATAGATAGAGAGGATAAGGGGAACAATACCAGCCAAATTATAGCCTTTTGGTGTGGGAGTCAGTGATACCCCCCTCCACATACACACACACACACACACACACACAAACAGACATGCAAACACTGGAATCCCCTCCAACACAGATCAGGTAAATCTTAGCATGGCATAGTGTGTGTGTGAGTGAGTGTGTGTGTGTGTGTGTGTGTGTGTGTACCTAGTCGAAAGCTTCTCAGCTGGACACCGTCCCTTGTCTGTGTTCTACACTTCCACTTGTTGAGTCTTAATCCAGATCGCATTACAGCGAGAGCACTGAGAAGGTGTTCATAACAGGATTATTATAGGATTATGATGAGATTAGTGTCTCTCTGATCAGACTCTTCTTCATTTTCTCACATCTCACTCTCAGGTCTTTATCTTTTCCTTTCACCTCATGACCCCCTACCTGAGAAAGACATCTCTATGACTCCAAGACTGGGTGGAAGGCAAGACGATTAGAGTCATAACACTTGGTCAAACATCTGATAAAGTAATATAAGTGAGTTATTCAGAATGAACAGATGATGTTATTACAAATACAGACATGAAGAAGATCTATCTATCTATCTATCTATCTATCTATCTATCTATCTATCTATCTATCTATCTATCTATCTATCTATCTATATGTCTATATGTCTATCTATTTGTTTATTTATTTGTTATATTGATTTAAAAAAAAAATACATTTAAAAATTACTTTTTGTTTATTTGATTCTATTCTATTATTTTATTTTATTTTTAGAAAAAAGGTTCTCTGGGAATAATCTATTTAAAAAATCTATATGTCTATCTATTTGTCTATCTATTTGTTTATTTATTTATTTGTTATATTGATTTAAAAAAATACATTAAAAATTACTTTTTTTATTTTATTTTATTTTATTTTTTAGAAAAAAGGTTCTCTGGGAAAATAAAGTCATGTGACTGAGGTATTGTGCCAACATTGCAATTTTCTAGTATTAAAAGTTAGGCTAATAATTATTATAATTTTATTAATTAATCAGTATTTTTATTTTTTATTTTTTATGAAATAGTACAAACTAATTTTGTTTAAAATAAGAGCATGTATTCATATGTACAAACAGCAGCATGTACCTATCACATCTGGGGCTGGGGTTTTGATTCCCGTCTCTCCCCTGAGTCTGTGGAGTTTGTATATTTCCTCATGCTGTAAGGGTTTCCTCTGGGAATTGCGGTTTCCTCTTACTCCAGAGAGACACAGTATAGCCTGATTGATTCACATCACTAGATTGCCCATAGTGTGTGATTGTGGCCATTTCCCCCACCTCATGATCTTGTGTAGAATCAACGTGACAGAAAATTCTGACATTTCTATATCTAATTGTTTTGGTTTGTGAGAGTGTAGTGTGGAAGGTTTCATTTTCAGTCTTAAATCTGAATACAGATACGCATTTTAATATTCGCAGCACTAAACGCATGCGGATCATTTACAGCTTTACACCGTTACGTACGATGTTAAAGACATGACAACCTCGAAGAGCCAGTAGAGACCTTGTGTCGAGATTCCTGGCAATTTCCACTTCACCTTTTGAGACAGAACAGCAACCAGATGTAGAATTCAAATTCATTTCTAATATTTCTAATATTGAAATGATATTTCTGTAGACCTTATATAGGCAATAATTTATTTATTTATTTTTTCTTTTTACATTTAGCCAGTGTTAATAAAGGTATGCTAGCTGAGGAGTGTAATCATAACAATCTGGGTGTCAACAGTGCAGTCATTTTTACCCTCTAGTTGGGATTAAAAAAAGATCAAGCCTCCATCAGGATAGGTCCCTAACCTCATTGAGCTAACAGCTGCTTCCCTATTTAATCCCCAAACTAGGTTATTTTTAACCCAGTCATTTTTTAGCGTGTAAATACGAGTGTAGTAAAAAAAACGGGGCGGTCATGTAGTACACATGGGAATATAAAGGGCACAAGTGTGTGGTTAAAAATAAATATGTAAATACACGCTCCAATGAGGAAGCCCAGTGCAAATTTAATCATCCTCATAACAGCAATGCTCTCCCACATCCTGTTTACTAGCTGCGGCTCCTCGTCAGTTTTATCTGTCCAATCAGCGGTTGAATATGAGACGTCTGAAGTTCAGGCCTCAGAGGAGCTGAAGGTTGATTGGTGCCACATCGATGCATGGAGGCCCAATTAACCAGAACATGATCCTCAGACCCTCCCACTCACACGCAGGATTAGCTTACGGATAATTGATGAGACTTGGCTGACCTCCAGGACTGTGGGGTAGCTGGACAGGTAAGACCAGATACACACACACACACAAGTTTCCATACAGTCATGGGGAAAAGCTAGTACACCCTTCTACATTTCTGTGTTTTATTTATCAGGGCCTAACTAACATTTGGGGATGTTGTGGCCTTGTGGTTAAGGTTGGACTACTGATCAGAAGGTTGTGCTCCACCGAGCTGGGTCCCTGAGCAAGGCCCTTAACCCTCAGTTGTATAAAACGAGATAAAATGTAAGTCACTCTGGATAAGGGCGTCTGCCTAAATGTCATAAATGTAAATTTGGTGGTCCTTAACCTAAACATGAAAGTTCAGGTGACTTCAAAATGTAATTTTTTCTTTAAACCAGTTGGGAAAAAAAATAAGTAAATCCTATAATTCAGTAACATGGAGAACCACCTTTAGTGTTATATACAGGAATATATCAGTCTCTCACTATGTTTTGACGAAATTTTAGAGATGAAAAAAAATATGAAGGAAGTTTTCAGCCTGAAAAGGATCTCAACTCAAAAGGGGGCAGTATGACTACACTACAAACCGAATTGACACATATTTATACATTCGGGAGTATTTGAACTAAAACTCTTTTTAATCAGCCGTCGATTGACTGGCTTTACATGAAAATGTCAGGTAAGGAATGAACCGGACGCCGGTGCGGGATGGAGTTTTATTTAACAAAGAAACTGTTTAAAAACGAATCCAAGGACAAGCGGAGGTCAGGAGATTAGCAAACATCACCAATGGAGAACAATCCAGGATCACAAAAGAGTCAAAACCAGAAGAGGAATAAGACGAGAATACACAGCTTGATAAGTTCTGTGGTTGCTGGGGTGTGTAGTCTTGGTGGCCATGTTTGTAGGCCACAGTGTGTTCTGGCTGCGGGTATTGACCTGACAGAGAGGATATTGGGTTCAGCTTCCTCAGTTTAGAACATGAAGGACAGTTGTGGATGGATCTGCTTCAGAAACAGAAGTCTCTCGAGAGCTGATTAGAGAAATTCCACTCAGACGCAGAATATCACAGCGTCCTGTTTCAGTCAACGGGGTTGCTGTTTTTTTTCCGAAAAGAGTCGTTCTTTAGGTCCGAACATTTTGCTGGAGATTTAGCCAAAAGTCCACGTGAATCTGTTGGAGAGAGAACACAGAAGGTCAACTTTAACATTTTTTTCCATCAGTAGAATTTTGGATAGGTCAAATGTTCAGTTCTGCAAAGGTTTCTAGGCCGGTTGTTTTTTTTTGTTGTTGTTGTTGTTGTTTGGTTTCTTTTTATTGAACCTTGGAAATCATGTGGGGTCCCTTCTGTTTAAATGTTTCTGGCCCAGAAATTAGCTCCTCCCCCAATCTGAGCTTTTGTTTTTTTCCTAAAAGTATGAGATTTTAACAGAGGTGTGCTCCATAAAAAAGAATAGGATTTATTGTAAATGTGTTTCACTAGTTAGAATTAAAAAGTGCTGCTTTAATGTCATGCAATTGGAATGAGATAGAGATAGAGAGATTCTTCTCTCACTCAGAAACACGAGTGAAGACCGAAAAACACCTGGTTAAAATGGAACGAGAGAGAGAGAGAGAGCGAGAGAGAGAGTCACAAAAAAGCAACTAGGAATTTTACAAAGCAAGAACAATAAGAAAGTCAGAATGAAGATGCAAGAAAGGAATAATTTCCCCCGGATGCGCCCTCGTGCCCCCGCGCCGTCGGCTAGGGTACGTCCTCTGTCCCTCAGTGCTCCTTTCTTCTCTCTACATATTCTGGCAGTTGCGGTTTTAGGCAGTTGCTCCATCCCGATAGCCGTCTCACCCCTGCTGAGCGCACCCCATTACAGCCTCGCTCCCTGCACACACTGCCTGACACACTAAAAGCTCGGCCTGGGGAGCGGCCAGGTTAAGAGATGGAAAATGGGGCAGTGGTGGAAGAGGATGGGGCTATTTAGGGCGCTGATTGCTGATTTGGCAGCAGGGGGGAGAGTGTAGTAATAACAATTGCTTGTTCACCTTTTCTGACTTTTTTTTATAGAAATGGAGGAAGATGGAAAATTCAGATGGACAGAGAGGGAAGGACAGTGTGTGTGTGTGTGTGAGAGAGAGAGAGAGAAAGAGAGAGAGAGAGAGAGCCAGCTTTGTAACTGCACTCCAATGATTCTTTTTCTTTCTTTCTTTCTTTCTTTCTTTCTTTCTTTCTTTCTTTCTTTCTTTCTTTCTTTCTTTCTTTCTTTCTTTCTTTCCCTCCTTGGTTTGTTTGTTCTTTCTTCATCCCTCCCTCCTCTTCTTTCTGTTATTGTTTGTTTGCTTGTTTGTTTGTTCCTTGGTTCATTTGTTCCTTCATTCATTCTCCATCCTTCCCTTCCCCCTCTTTCTTTCTTTCTTTCTTTCTTTCTTTCTTTCTTTCTTTCTTTCTTTCTTTCCCTCCTTGGTTTGTTTGTTTGTTCTTTCTTCATCCCTCCCTCCTCTTCTTTCTGTTATTGTTTGTTTGCTTGTTTGTTTGTTCCTTGGTTCATTTGTTCCTTCATTCATTCTCCATCCTTCCCTTCCCCCTCTTTCTTTCTTTCTTTCTTTCTTTCTTTCTTTCTTTCTTTCTTTCTTTCTTTCTTTCTTTCTTTCTTTCTTTCTTTCTTTCTTTCTTTCCCTCCTTGGTTTGTTCTTTCTTCATCCCTCCCTCCTCTTCTTTCTGTTATTGTTTGTTTGCTTGTTTGTTTGTTCCTTGGTTCATTTGTTCCTTCATTCATTCTCCATCCTTCCCTTCCCCCTCTTTCTTTCTTTCTTTCTTTCTTTCTTTCTTTCTTTCTTTCTTTCTTTCTTTCTTTCTTTCTTTCTTTCTTTCCCTCCTTGGTTTGTTCTTTCTTCATCCCTCCCTCCTCTTCTTTCTGTCATTGTTTGTTTGCTTGCTTGTTTGTTCCTTCATTCATTTTCCATCCTTCCCTTCCCCTCTTTCTTTCTTTCTTTCTTTCTTTCTTTCTTTCTTTCTTTCTTTCTTTCTTTCTTTCTTTCTTTCTTTCTTTCTTTCCCTCCTTGGTTTGTTCTTTCTTCATCCCTCCCTCCTCTTCTTTCTGTCATTGTTTGTTTGCTTGCTTGTTTGTTCCTTCATTCATTTTCCATCCTTCCCTTCCCCCTCTTTCTTTCTTTCTTTCTTTCTTTCTTTCTTTCTTTCTTTCTTTCTTTCTTTCTTTCTTTCTTTCTTTCTTTCTTTCTTTCTTTCTTCCACAGTTCTTTTGTAATCTATATATTTGAACACATTTTGTTGGTTACGAAACACATGCAGTCATTATGATGAACAGAAGGATGCTGTGAAAGCGTCACTCACTGCCTCATGTTAATGAAGGCAGTCTTAACAGCAGGCTTCTCCTGACCACATCACTGTTACCTGTGTTATCAATGCTTTATATTTGGTGACATCTCCAGTAATCCGGGATGTCCATCGCTCCAGTGATGAATTCTTCCACGTTTTATTTTCTTTAAATCCGAATGCATATGACACATTAAGCAAATCAGTTGAAGCTCTGAAGACTTCAAAGCCTGTATTTGATCTCCCCGGTGCAGGAGCGCTCCGAGAGCGGCTTTCAGATGGGGCTGTTCATTAGATAAATGAGTTTATGCACTTTGAACAAAAAGACGATGCTTTATCAAAGCTCTGCGGTGGATGTGACAGGTTCCTGCTTCACAAATTCCTGCTGGAGGTATGAACTGCCCCAGCCTGAGGTAAGTGACATCAGGAAGTGTATGTGGTGTGTTTGGTGGCAGCTTCGCTTACAGTCAGGATGTGGCTGAAAAGAATGTGTCATCTAAGATGGCTACTGGATTCTTTTCTCGCACTTTTCCCTGTCTTGGCTCTTCCTGACTGCTTTAAGATCAACAGTGGTGTAAGTAATAGGAAGGAGAGAGGGAGTGACAGGAGGACACACATGCTCAGAGAAAGAAAGAGAGAGAGAGAGAGAGAGAGAGAGAGAGAGAGTTTTCTAAAGGCATGTAAAACAATGCATTGGTGAGATTCCTAGAGCAACAGGATTCAGCTTCCTTCCAGTGTTATCACATTGCTGAGATGCTGTTTTCATTTTCATTCATCTTAAAAGAAAAACACACACATAATCCTTTGTTAAGATCCATTCTGATTAAACCTGCAGTTTAAATGTAAACACATAGATCTTGTCCTTTGAAATAGATTCATTTATAATTAGTTTTGGGACCCAAAGTTGACGTCTGCATCCTTTGCACTAAAATATCTCTGATTCTGTTGCTAGTTCACTGATTGATGCTTTATGACTGAGATTTTCTTTAATCCAGTGAGGAGTTAGAGGCTGTCTGACTCTCAGATGGTCCTGCATTTTGTTACAATGGACATTTTTCATGAATGTCAAAAGAAATAAATCCCAGAATTCACTGTTCCAAAAAAGAAACAAGAAGGGTTTTTGTTCCACTTATTTTTTCAGTGATTTTCAATGTCATATGAATGAGAGACCGAAAAAGTTGAACACTATTTTGACCAGAGTATATATATATATATGACAGAGCTGAACAGACTAAAGCATTAAAGCTCTGCATCACTCTGTTTAGAGAGATTAATTCCTGTGGGTGGAAATCACTGGAAATGAGTGGACACTCAAATGGCATTGTGGGTAATAATATATATATATATATATATATATATATATATATATATATATATATATATATATATAATGTGATATTTGATAATATCCTTGATTTATATATATATATATATATATACACTATATATAGTAATATATAATATATAATAATTTGGCTATATATAGCCAAAAGTATTCGCTCAACCATCCAAATAATCAGAATCAGGTGTTCTAATCACTTCCATGGCCACAGGTGTATAAAATCAAGCACCTAGGCATGCAGACTGTTTTACAAACATTTGTGAAAGAATGGGTCGCTCTCAGGAGCTCAGTGAATTCCAGCGTGGAACTGTGATAGGATGCCACCTGTGCAACAAATCCAGTTGTGAAATTTCCTCGCTCCTAAATATTCCACAGTCAACTGTCAGCTGTATTATAAGAACGTGGAAGTGTTTGGGAACGACAGCAACTCAGCCACGAAGTGGTAGGCCACGTAAACTGACGGAGCGGGGTCAGCGGATGCTGAGGCGCATAGTGCGAAGAGGTCACCAACTTTCTGCAGAGTCAATCGCTACAGACCTCCAAACTTCATGGGGCCTTCAGATTAGCTCAAGAACAGTGCGCAGAGAGCTTCATGGAATGGGTTTCCATGGCCGAGCAGCTGCATCCAAGCCATACATCACCAAGTGCAATGCAAAGCGTCGGATGCAGTGGTGTAAAGCACGCCGCCACTGGACTCTAGAGCAGTGGAGACGCGTTCTCTGGAGTGACGAATCGCGTTTCTCCATCTGGCAATCTGATGGACGAGTCTGGGTTTGGCGGATTCCTGGTTGCCAGGAGAACGGTACTTGTCTGACTGCATTGTGCCAAGTGTAAAGTTTGGTGGAGGGGGGATTATGGTGTGGGGTTGTTTTTCAGGAGCTGGGCTTGGCCCCTTAGTTCCAGTGAAAGGAACTCTGAATGCTTCAGCATACCAAGACATTTTGGACAATTCCATGCTCCCAACTTTGTGGGAACAGTTTGGAGCTGGCCTCTTCCTCTTCCAACATGACTGTGCACCAGTGCACAAAGCAAGGTCCATAAAGACATGGATGACAGAGTCTGTTTTTTATTTATGCCTGTTTTATTGTCTCCATGACAATATTTTTATTGAATGTCTTTGTCAGGTCACTGCACATTGGTGCTTATTGACTCTTATGAAAGTAGGGATTAGTTTAGGCACTCAGGCCTTTAAGAATTTGTAGTTTTTCATAAGTAATTAATTTTATTCATTTCTGTTTTCCCTAGACTCCTACTGGCAATATATTAATAGAAAATTTCCGAAAATGTTCACTCCAATGTAAATGTTGATACCAAACCCATTTCTGCTCCCCATGATGCACCAAGTGCTTGTTGATAAGATCAAAAATTTGTGTATATCTTCACCCACTAAAATTAAACTAAACACCCAATAAGCACACGTCTCACACTGAAAGCCAACAGAGTCCTGACTCATTTTATATCAGACTCGCAGCCATAAAATTTTGATTGAAAATGTCCGATAAGTCGATTTCCATCCTGCCAGTGGAATGGATTAAATCAGGGTGGATATTTAAGTAGAAAATTATTTCAGCATGTCAGTTATTCTCGATTCGATGCACATCTACCTTCACACACGCACATTAACGTTTGAACCTAAAAGTATCTCATCAGCCACAGGTTTGGAAGGAAAGCCTCAAGAGTTGAAATCCTGGAGAGATTGACGCAGCAACTGAGCAGCATGAGACCTGGATGATTCCCATGAAATTATCTAGAGAACTCATGTGAGAACAGAAGCTGTGATTTTACCATGGGGAAAAGTTGAAGTCTTGATGACTATTTATTCTATCAAGCATTACTCCACCAGGCATTTTGAGACGACTGATTTAACAACAAGAGGGAATGCCTAGAATCAGTGAAGGAGAAAAACAGGAGAAGCGTCTGGAAGCTAATTGTTTCAGAAATAAAGGAGCTGTTGGCCGATTTGTCTTGAAAATGAAATTATTCATCCGATGTGAAGTATAATTAGGACGAGACTCCATAAAGAATGATTAAAAAAAAAAAAAAAAAAAAAAAAAGGCTAAAACTGGAACTTTTTATTAAATGTTTCTTGTATAAGCTGCAAGTCTGAATGATGTAAAACCTGAACATTGCATGTAAAATTGTATTCAGAAATTCTCTCTCTCTCTCTCTCTCTCTCTCTTTCTCAGAGGTCACTGAGTCTCACACAAAGCCGAACACAGCTTCCCCTGTGCAGTGAGCCCTGAGAAATCGTTTCAGCACCAGCCAAACTTCCAGAATCCCACAACATGGAGAGGAGCCAGGAATTGGAACAAGACAGAGAAAAGGCAAGCAGAATGAGAGAGAGAGAGAGAGAGAGAGAGAGAGAGAGAGAGAGACACTATGCTCTGTTCATTAACCTCATCTCACTGTGCACCCTGTACAAACACCTCCTCAATTTTGGCAGACACAACATGAGCTCTATCAGATAGTGTGCGCTGGAGGTGTGTGTGTATTTGTGTGTGTGCTCTTTTTATTTATTCTTTCTCTGTGTTTGTGTGTATTGGTGTTTGTATGGTTGTTGTAGGTTTTCTGCTTTAATGTGTTGCTGTGTTTGTCCCCATGTCTGCTGGTTGCTGGTCCATAGCCGAGCCCCTCTCGTGTGAGGCGGGTTTCCCCCAGGCCTTGATTCACCATGTGTGATGTGTGTGTGCCTGCTCACTATGGAGCCTACTGTCCTGTCAGTGGAGGAGAGTTTGTATGATCAGTCTGAGTGATCTCGGGACTGTTCTGCGCTCTGTGTAATGACGTGTGTGTGCTGGATGGTGTTGTGAGTGATGTTGTTTGCTGGAACTGCAGCTGTACAGCTTGTGTGAGACATACCTGTGTTAGCCTTCAGTGGGACTGTGAGCAGCAGTGTGGTTGGGTGTATAGGTTGTGTCTATAGTTGTGTGGGGGGGTTGTGTGTGTGAGTTGTATGTATGGATTGTGTGTGTGGGTTGTGTGTGTAGGTTGCATGTGGGTTGTGTGTGGGGGTCATGTGTGTATGGTTGTGTGTGTGTGTGGGTTGTGTGTGTGAGTTGTGTGTGTATGAGTTGCATGTGTGAGTTGTATGTGTGGGTTTTGTGTGTGTGTGTGTGAGCTGTGTGTGAGTTGTGTGTGTGGGTTGTGAGTGAGTTGTGTCTGTGAGTTGTGTGTGTGAGTTGTGTGCAGGTTGTGTGTGTGAGTTGTGTGTGTGGGTTGTGAGTGAGTTGTGTCTGTGAGTTGTGTGTGTGAGTTGTGTGCAGGTTGTGTGTGTGAGTTGTGTGCAGGTTGTGTGTGTGAGTTGTGTGTGTGGGTTGTGAGTGAGTTGTGTGTGTGAGTTGTGTGCAGGTTGTGTGTGTGAGTTGTGTGTGTGGGTTGTGTGTGTGAGTTGTGTGCAGGTTGTGTGTGTGAGTTGTGTGTGTGGGTTGTGTGTGTGAGTTGTGTGTGTGAGTTGTGTGTGTGAGTTGTGTGTGTGGGTTGTGTGTGTGAGTTGTGTGTGTGGGTTGTGAGTGAGTTGTGTGTGTGAGTTGTGTGTGTGAGTTGTGTGTGTGAGTTGTGTGTAGGTTGTGTGTGTGAGTTGTGTGTGTGAGTTGTGTTTGTAGGTTGTGTGTGTGAGTTGTGTGTAGGTTGTGTGTAGGTTGTGTGTGTGAGTTGTGTGTGTGAGTTGTGTGTAGGTTGTGTGTGTGAGTTGTGTGTAGGTTGTGTGTAGGTTGTGTGTGTGAGTTGTGTGTGAGTTGTGTGTAGGTTGTGTGTAGGTTGTGTGTGTGAGTTGTGTGTGTTAGTTGTGTTTGTAGGTTGTGTGTGTGGGTTGTGTGTGTGAGTTGTGTGTTTAGGTTGTGTGTGTGGGTTGGGTCTGAGTGTGGGTTGTGTGTGTGAGTTGTGTGTGTGGGTTGTGTGTGTGAGTTGTGTGTGTAGGTTGTGTGTGTGGGTTGTGTGTGAGTTGTGTGTGTGAGTTGTGTGTGTGGGTTGTGTGTGTGAGTTGTGTGTGTGAGTTGTGTGTAGGTTGTGTGTGTGAGTTGTGTGTGTGGGTTGTGTGTGTGAGTTGTGTGTGTGAGTTGTGTGTAGGTTGTGTGTGTGAGTTGTGTGTGTGGGTTGTGTGTGTGAGTTGTGTGTGTGAGTTGTGTGTAGGTTGTGTGTGTGAGTTGTGTGTGTGAGTTGTGTGTGTGGGTTGTGTGTGTGAGTTGTGTGTGTGAGTTGTGTGTAGGTTGTGTGTGTGAGTTGTGTGTGTGAGTTGTGTGTGTGGGTTGTGTGTGTGAGTTGTGTGTGTGAGTTGTGTGTAGGTTGTGTGTGTGAGTTGTGTGTGTGAGTTGTGTGTAGGTTGTGTGTGTGAGTTGTGTGTAGGTTGTGTGTGTGAGTTGTGTGTGTGAGTTGTGTGTGTGAGTTGTGTGTAGGTTGTGTGTGTGAGTTGTGTGTAGGTTGTGTGTGTGAGTTGTGTGTGTGAGTTGTGTGTAGGTTGTGTGTGTGAGTTGTGTGTGTGAGTTGTGTGTAGGTTGTGTGTGTGGGTTGTGTGTGTGAGTTGTGTGTGTGGGTTGTGTGTGTGAGTTGTGTGTGTGAGTTGTGTGTAGGTTGTGTGTGTGGGTTGTGTGTGTGAGTTGTGTGTGTGAGTTGTGTGTAGGTTGTGTGTGTGAGTTGTGTGTAGGTTGTGTGTGTGAGTTGTGTGTGTGAGTTGTGTGTGTGGGTTGTGTGTGTAGGTTGTGTGTGTGAGTTGTGTTTGTAGGTTGTGTGTGTGGGTTGTGTGTGTGAGTTGTGTGTAGGTTGTGTGTGTGAGTTGTGTGTGTGAGTTGTGTGTGTGAGTTGTGTGTGTGAGTTGTGTGTAGGTTGTGTGTGTGAGTTGTGTGTGTGAGTTGTGTTTGTAGGTTGTGTGTGTGGGTTGTGTGTGTGAGTTGTGTGTGTAGGTTGTGTGTGTGAGTTGTGTGTAGGTTGTGTGTGTGAGTTGTGTGTGTGAGTTGTGTGTAGGTTGTGTGTGTGAGTTGTGTGTGTGAGTTGTGTTTGTAGGTTGTGTGTGTGGGTTGTGTGTGTGAGTTGTGTGTGTAGGTTGTGTGTGTGAGTTGTGTGTGTGAGTTGTGTGTAGGTTGTGTGTGTGAGTTGTGTGTGTGAGTTGTGTGTGTTAGTTGTGTTTGTAGGTTGTGTGTGTGGGTTGTGTGTGTGGGTTGTGTGTGTGAGTTGTGTGTGTGAGTTGTGTGTGTGAGTTGTGTTTGTAGGTTGTGTGTGTGGGTTGTGTGTGTGAGTTGTGTGTGTGAGTTGTGTGTAGGTTGTGTGTGTAGGTTGTGTGTATGAGTTGTGTGTGTGAGTTGTGTGTAGGTTGTGTGTGTTAGTTGTGTTTGTAGGTTGTGTGTGTGGGTTGTGTGTGTGAGTTGTGTGTGTTAGTTGTGTTTGTAGGTTGTGTGTGTGGGTTGTGTGTGTGAGTTGTGTGTGTAGGTTGTGTGTGTGAGTTGTGTGTAGGTTGTGTGTGTGAGTTGTGTGTGTAGGTTGTGTGTGTGGGTTGTGTGTGTGAGTTGTGTGTGTGAGTTGTGTGTAGGTTGTGTGTGTAGGTTGTGTGTATGAGTTGTGTGTGTGAGTTGTGTGTAGGTTGTGTGTGTTAGTTGTGTTTGTAGGTTGTGTGTGTGAGTTGTGTGTGAGTTGTGTGTGTGAGTTGTGTGTGTAGGTTGTGTGTGTGGGTTGTGTGTGTGAGTTGTGTGTGTAGGTTGTGTGTGTGAGTTGTGTGTGAGTTGTGTGTGTGAGTTGTGTGTGTAGGTTGTGTGTGTGGGTTGTGTGTGTGAGTTGTGTGTGTGAGTTGTGTGTAGGTTGTGTGTGTGAGTTGTGTGTAGGTTGTGTGTAGGTTGTGTGTGTGAGTTGTGTGTGTGAGTTGTGTGTGTAGGTTGTGTGTGTGGGTTGTGTGTGTGAGTTGTGTGTGTAGGTTGTGTGTGTGAGTTGTGTGTGAGTTGTGTGTGTGAGTTGTGTGGGTGGGTTGTGTGTGGGGGTTGTGTGTGTGAGTTGTGTGTGTGAGTTGTGTGTAGGTTGTGTGTGTGAGTTGTGTGTGTAGGTTGTGTGTGTGAGTTGTGTGTGTGAGTTGTGTGTAGGTTGTGTGTGTGAGTTGTGTGTGTTAGTTGTGTTTGTAGGTTGTGTGTGTGGGTTGTGTGTGTGAGTTGTGTGTGTAGGTTGTGTGTGTGAGTTGTGTGTGTGAGTTGTGTGTGTGGGTTGTGTGTGTGAGTTGTGTGTAGGTTGTGTGTGTAGGTTGTGTGTGAGTTGTGTGTGTGAGTTGTGTGTGTGGGTTGTGTGTGTGAGTTGTGTGTGTGGGTTGTGTGTGTGAGTTGTGTGTGTGAGTTGTGTGTAGGTTGTGTGTGTAGGTTGTGTGTGTGAGTTGTGTGTGTGGGTTGTGTGTGTGAGTTGTGTGTGTGAGTTGTGTGTAGGTTGTGTGTGTAGGTTGTGTGTGTGAGTTGTGTGTAGGTTGTGTGTGTGAGTTGTGTGTGTGAGTTGTGTGTAGGTTGTGTGTGTGAGTTGTGTGTGTTAGTTGTGTTTGTAGGTTGTGTGTGTGAGTTGTGTGTGTAGGTTGTGTGTGTGGGTTGGGTCTGAGTGTGGGTTGTGTGTGTGAGTTGTGTGTGTGGGTTGTGTGTGTAGGTTGTGTGTGTGAGTTGTGTGTGTGAGTTGTGTGTGTGAGTTGTGTGTGTGAGTTGTGTGTGTGGGTTGTGTGTGTGAGTTGTGTGTGTGAGTTGTGTGTAGGTTGTGTGTGTAGGTTGTGTGTGTGAGTTGTGTGTAGGTTGTGTGTGTGAGTTGTGTGTAGGTTGTGTGTGTGGGTTGTGTGTGTGAGTTGTGTGTGTAGGTTGTGTGTGTGGGTTGGGTCTGAGTGTGGGTTGTGTGTGTGAGTTGTGTGTGTGAGTTGTGTGTAGGTTGTGTGTGTAGGTTGTGTGTGTGGGTTGTGTGTGTAGGTTGTGTGTGTGAGTTGTGTGTAGGTTGTGTGTGTGGGTTGTGTGTGTGAGTTGTGTGTGTAGGTTGTGTGTGTGGGTTGTGTGTGTGAGTTGTGTGTGTAGGTTGTGTGTGTGGGTTGTGTGTGTAGGTTGTGTGTGTGAGTTGTGTGTAGGTTGTGTGTGTGGGTTGTGTGTGTGAGTTGTGTGTGTAGGTTGTGTGTGTGGGTTGTGTGTGTGAGTTGTGTGTGTGAGTTGTGTGTGTGAGTTGTGTGTGTGAGTTGTGTGTAGGTTGTGTGTGTAGGTTGTGTGTGTGAGTTGTGTGTAGGTTGTGTGTGTAGGTTGTGTGTGTGAGTTGTGTGTGTGGGTTGTGTGTGTAGGTTTTGTGTGTGGGTTGTGTGTGTGTGGGTTGTGTGTAGGTTGTGTGTGTGATAATAGATTAAAGGTAAAATAAATAAATGAATGAATGAATGAATGAATGAATGAATGAATGAGAACTTAAAGGTTTATTTTTTTTCTGCCTGAGGCGTAGGCGTTAAGGCACAACATTAATTTGCTGCATCAAAAGTTTTGTCAAGGACAGTAAGACAAACACGAGTGACCATGAAGATTTGTCAGAACTTCCCTTGATATCTGACATCCTTCTTTCAAGCAGGAATTAGAATTTATTTAGAATTTATTAATATAAATTAAGACATAAAATTGCTCTGCCTCAAGTCAAGCTGAATTCCAAAGAGTCTAACTTCTCACTGCCGGAATAAAACCATGCCATAAAACCAATTTTACCACTTAAAATGAATCGTGACACTTCAATATGAAATGTAGACTAAAATAACTAAAACCTAACAGCAAAAAGGGATGATTTTGATTGGTGCACTTTCACAGACCTTCTGGCTTTAATTAGGTGACCACACAGTGCATAGGAAGGGTTGGGAGGTAAAGTGTGGTGAGATGGCAATACCTTTGCAGTCAAGTAGAGCTTAAGACTAGAGATCTGTGGACTAAAATGTCTTCTTGACTTCCTGCACGCAGGGAACGATTTAAATCCTCACGACTGCAAGGAAAAGACAATCTCACAAAACACAAAAAATAATAATCTAATCCAGATCCAGTGCAAATTCATGCAAACCTTTTAGGAATTACTCAATCAGTAAAAACCTTCAACGTCATTAGTCTTAAATATATCCGCATTTTTATAAATACTCTATACTAGCCGGAGGGATTTACAAACCAATAAATCATTAGAGAATACTGGCCTCGTGTAATGACGTCTGTTCATGTTTAAATCTCAGAAAAGAAAGATCTATTAAAGGCACACACACACACACACACACACACACATGCGCTCTCCTGGCTGCACACTACGCTTGCCTTCTCCATGGTGACTCAGGTCGATGGCAAAAGACAAAGATCCGAACACTTTTCTTTTTTTTTTTTTTTGTCGAAATGTCACTCACTCTTTCTCCCCCTTGTCACTTAGTGGTCCGTTCGGCCTGCTCTCGGTGGCCCAGGGGCACTGAATAAAGCGGAGGAGAAGGAGGAGGCCAGAGGAGAACCGCAGGGTGCCATTGTTGCTCTGCTCGCACTGCAAGCTAAGCGGGAGACTGCAGGACTGCAGGAGCCAAATAAAACCGCACAAACACTCCAGAGCTGCTGCTGCACTGAAAATGTGGACTTTTTCTGCTTTTCAGGCTGATTGGCATGACCAGATTATGGTATGGTATTGCTTTATTGATATGTATGTAAACCGGTACATCTTAAATCACACAAATAATATCATTTAAAGTTGTTTACTGATTAGATACAAATCTGAATATTTTTTTACATGCATTGGTGGTTTGTGAATTTTGTCATATATCTTCATTATACTACTATACCCCAGATAGCCCCACCCACTTTGCCTGGTAGACAGGTTTTACATGACCCTCATCATCATGGTATAGAATCTGATTGGCTCTTATGTTTTATGATGTAATAACCTCTGCATGTCACACCAAATCAGAATATCTAAGGATTTAGTTTCTCGTTCAACACACCACTGAAGCAATACATTTCACAATTAATTAATTTCCCGAAAAGGTTTTAATCAGGAAATATATTTGACTTTAGCTCTCATTATAAGTTAGTTGTGCTTCCTGCTATTTTATTTATCTTTGGCTGCCAAGACACAGCAGGCCAAGTGTAAATTGGTGTTTGGACATATTTCGAATTAAAACAAAACAAATAAAATAAATATATCAGTTAAACGGCTGGGCATGAATATAATTTGTTCAAGGATTTACTTGGATCATGTAATAGCTAGGAGTTTTAATTACCAGACTTCTAGACAGATGTCTGGTTTTTTGGGGAAAAAATGTATTCAAAAGTAAAATCAGATCTTTAAAATAATACAAAATACTCCTTTCAGAAATGATGTTTGTGTAACAGACCTTTAAAGTCTTATTCACTGTACAACATCTTAAATCCTTGGCTTATAAGAATCTGTACTCCTTTATATATATATATATATATTATATATATATATATATATATATATATATATATATATATATATATATATATATATAAAACTACACTTGTTCAGTGGATAGATCTGAGTTTTTATATTCTTGATATATTCTATGTTAGAATTCTATGCTATTCTATGTATGTTGATATATTCTATTGATATATTCTATATTCTATGATATGTTCTTCCTTGGAACCCATTATGCCAGGGAAAGATTTAGATGTAGGTTCAGCAAAGAATATTTAAAGAGTATAAAACATACTGAAGAAATCTTAAAGATATTAAAGATTAGGGAGCCTCCTGTTTAGGGCTGGCGGTAAAACCAGATCAACAATTGCAAAGTACTTCACACCTGCTAATGTGGATTTCATATCAATTTAATATTATGCAAATTTTATGTAAATGTAGTTTAACTCAACTGAAATATCTTTAGGTTACTGTAGAGATGTTGGCATTTTCAGCATGAAGGTGTATCTACTTTAGTTCAGTGCCCTATTGCCCCCCAAGTAGTGGCAGGTTGATCGGATGATTATTTCTTTGAGAGAATAAAGTGGCTGCTAACTGAGCCACGGCGATTACCTACAGGTAATCAAGGCTGGGACTGGACAAAGCGCCCGGCCTGGAGCTCCATCGCCTCGACTCAGATTCTGTTACCTGTTGTCTATTCACATGGAATAATAGGGCAGTAACCGGAACCAGGCACTAACCAGCCAAATTTGGCTGTCTGTCAAGTTCATTGTTTTCCTCTGGGCTGAAACAAAACACCAGGGGAGATGTGGGTATCAAAGGGCTAGAGGCCTTTAGCCATGACCCTGGAGTGGTGGCAAACCGTGACCTGTACTGCCTCTCTACAATTTCAGAGGCTTGCAATAGCAATGGTTGCAATAATGACTTGTTCGAAACAACTGTGCTAAGTGCTAGCTTACTCTTTAGACGAGTACTGAAGTTCCTATTAGCCGGGTTCTGCTGTGACACCCCTGAGAAGGGAAAAGAAATGCAGAAACGCATGAGATGTCTATTTATAGATGGAAATAATAATAGCAACTCTTTCACGCCGCCTACTTGCCTTTTGTAAGAGAGAGAGAGAGAGAGAGAGGGCATAAAAAGAGAGAAAGTGTGAAACAGAGAGAAGGAGTGAAAAACGTGTTATAAATAGAGAGTGTGTGCGTGGTGGATCAGGTAAGTAAATGTGGAGCCACAGTGACAGTTTGTTCACAGTTGGAGGTGATGGAGACAAAGCTCCCTTCCCCAGAGATAATTACAGTTTAGATCTGCTTTCCCCTTCTGCTCCGGTCATGTTTATACAACCTGTTATAACCTCTCCCTTCTTTTCCACTCTTCTCCTCTCACAGTTTTTCATCACATCTTGCTAGTAGGGGAAATAAAAACAGCAGCACTTCCAACCAATCCTGTCTAAAGTACTGATGCAATAGAAAATACAGATCGTATTCATCACATCGGCTGTGACTGCTGCTCGGCTAATACGTCTTAAATTTATTTTAGAAATATTGCTAGAGCACTGATCGGTTGGCTCTGGGGTGGCTGGTTCAGGCTAAACCAAAAACATTTTGATGAAAACCGTTATAATTTATAACGGCTGCAGTTCTTCATCATACTGGAAAGCCATTTAGTGTCTTTTAAGAAGCTGAAAAAAAAATGAAATCAAAAATGGTGCAGTTATGTGAGGAAGATATGTGTACAGTAAAAATGAACAGTAAAACAATATCTATGGCAATAAAACCAAAAAGACTGCAGTAAATCTGGAAATAAATCAGAACATGAACTCAAACCAGAAAAGTTCTTAAAAAGGGAGCTGTGTGTTTTGCAACTACGAAGACAAGCCTTTATATGTCACATACATTACATTACATATTTTTTCTGGCATGTCACAGTTTGTTAGAAAGCTGAGGTCAGAGCGTAGATGACCGTAGTGTTACTGCTGACATTAAACATCACGTTCTTAAACAGAGGGTCTGAAATGACACTACAATACTAACAGACATTGCACTAAAGAAAATACAAAGAAATAAATGCAAACAATACAAATATCAGCTTCGGGAGATTCTCCTTCCAGACAGTGCTTAATCTTCTTGTGCTGTTTCTTTTGTACAGAAAAGCACAGTGCAGCAAAAGAAAAAAAGGTGTCTCAATAGAAGCTGTGCTCCTGTGGCCTTCACTTTAACTATCTGACTGTCTATACAGTATGAAACACGGACATGCCCTATCTAGTTGACCTCAATAGATCTGTTTATAGGAATGATTGTCCAATTTCCAATCTTTTTTTTTTCTCAGATATTTTTTTCCCCTAAGCAATTGCTTTGCCAACTCACATTTCATTATTTGCTCAAGAACTTAAGAGAAGGACATATCCTTCACCAAGAAATGTGAAGTGAACTGAATTAGATCGAACTTAAGCGGTCTGGCTTTATTTTCAATTGTGTGTGTGTGTGTGTGCAGTCAGATTAAGGAACTATAATAGGAAGTTTAAAATATCTTTCTTTTGCTGTGTTTTAATCCTGGATCTGTGCTTCCTCTAAACCAGTTTTGCATTTCTGCAGTGTGGACGGTGTAATAATCAGTGTAAAAGTGGATCAGAGTGGTGGGAGTGTGTGTGTGTGTGTGTGTGTGTGTGTGTATATCTTGAGACGGGGTATCACTAACATGCATGGTTCCCTAGTTAAGCAAATCCCTGTCTAGGATTTGCATACTGCTAAATACGTATGAGCACACAAACGTGAGAGAGGATTTGGAGACACACACACACACACACACACACACATACACACACTTGGGGGAAGCTGAGCGATGGCAGTTACTCAACCATTTCATGAGACGTTGTCATACCTAATTCAACACATGCATCTCATAAGTGTTTCTGCATATTGATTTGTTTGTGTTCTTTCCTACATTCAGTGAAACAACCATTTTAAACTAAGCAATTGGGCGTCTCATATAGGGTGTGTCCCCACCTTGGTCCCAGTGTTCCCAGATAAGTCCTGGGATTGACTGTGGCCATGACAGGATAGTACAGTTACTGAAAATTTCAGTCATTTTCTTGCACATGCCTCAAAAGCCCAAACAAACAAAAAAGAAAAGCCAAAAAGCTGACTTTCCCAATTATCAATAAAAAAACGAGTAGATTTACAGCCTACACATAGACTAATCATGGGCTCATACAAGCCATGTAGTTCCTAGTTAGTCTGA
Organism: Hemibagrus wyckioides; assembly: GCF_019097595.1. Taxonomy (NCBI): domain Eukaryota; kingdom Metazoa; phylum Chordata; class Actinopteri; order Siluriformes; family Bagridae; genus Hemibagrus; species Hemibagrus wyckioides. Next base: position 13,009,582 of record NC_080735.1, read on the forward strand.
AGTATATCATTAATCAGAGCAGGTCAGAAGGAATGTTGTGCATTAATTAGTCACTCCATGGGGTAACCTCATGGCTGTTTGCACTGCTTTCCTGTGAACTCACACACTACGCAGAAACAGTTCCACATTACACAGACGCTTTAATCATGTAGGCTTATTTACAGACATCTGAGCAGCTGTGGCCAGCAGTTGAGTTAGAAGTGGGATTTCAGTTCCACCACCTGCATTTATAGTCTGAAATATGGCACTATTATCCAGACAGATCTGTTTAATTCAATACTCCACTTGGAAGTTTGTCCACTGATACAGTTTAATGTCCACGTGTTTTCTTGAGTATGACGATTGTTACATGCATTGTTAAAAATGCAAGTGCTCACATACGATGTGAATACAGGTTACATTATAGTCATGAAGTCAAGCTTTTTCTTGCATCGCTTTGATTTCAGCACCTGGACAGCTCCTGTGTCTTTGCCAGACTCGGAGAACCCATGCACAATTTACTGCTTTCCCCGTCCTGCTTAACACACCTGATGTTATAAATCAGCTAGTCAACAGCCCTTATTGAGTTGAAGTGGGTGAGATAGAGCAGGGAAAACACTAAAATGTTCAGAGGGTACTCCAGGTCCAGGGTTGTGAACCTGTAGCGTCAAAGCAAATCTTTTGAAAGACATTTTAGCAAGCAGAAGATTATTTGTCTTTTGTTGGTTGTATGATCACTGGGTCTGTGAGAGAGTTTGTTTATGACTGTAACACAATATCAACATGGCGACTATTGATGTAGTTGTAAATTAATCGAACAAGCTGACTGAATTTACACTACAGTGCTTCTTATATATCGATTTAATCATTTTAAAGAAATAAGAACCGGAATTGTACTTCAATATAAATTAAAAAAAAAAAAAGTAGGATATTGATAGATGTTTGAAATGATTAACATAATTGTTAACCATAACTTTTATATGGTTTGGGTTCTGTGGGTAGAAACCTTGGACAATTCAAAGCAGTAATGGCTTCAACAAATAAACATGATTGCGTAATGCTAAAGACTTCAATAGTTTGGATTGCAGTGTATATTATACACTTTCAGAAAAATAATAGTACTAAGCTATAGAGTTCCTTGTCACTTGATCAATACTCTTATATTTGTACTTCATCGGGATATGGATAATAGTGTAACTTTTAAAAAGATGTAATGCAAATACTTTCACTGTGTATAACTTTTAGAATAAAGCTTTAAAGGCAAACTTCATGCACTATTCTCAGTACAATTTAAGGGAGTTATAAAGATGCATGCCCCCCTTGACAACGATAGCGTATTTTGTTTTTTAGAAAGTGTATCCTGTCTGTCCATTTTTTACACTAAAAACTTTCCCTGGAAAATCTGTTTCACAACATTTGTAAAAAATAAATAAATAAATAAATAAATAAAAACTTCTAATGACTAAGAATTTCCTGTTATATTGAAGAAGAAAAGCCAAACCCCACCCGTTTCCCCCACACAAGCTACATAGGGTGGCTCGTGCGAATTCCTTCGCATTTGCAATCATGAGACCATACTGGCCCAGGAGAATAGAGGCCTCCAAAACAGCTAATGAATGCGAAAGGGACAGGGGTGGGCGGACAGCTAGACTGGGCTTCTTTGGGCGAGTGTGAAATGGAGCGTCACAGGGCAGTGACAGAGGTGCAGCTGCGCGTGAGGCCTGTGAAACACAGAGAGAACAATCGCGCTCACTGTTCACCAACCGTGCGCTCTCCAAAAGCCCATTAGCATAGGCCGTTCTGCCTGATTAACTCCCATAGCCGGCCAGGGACACGTCCTTTGTCCACTAATCAGC